>NW_010174459.1:852-1052 GCF_000695765.1 Mesitornis unicolor | reverse complement strand
GTAATGAAAATGAAATGTAGGCCCAGCCATCAAGAGACGTACGCCCAGTCATCCTGAGATGTAGGCACAGCCATGCCAAGATGTAGGCCAAGCCATCCAGTGATGTAGGCCCAGCCGTGCTGAGATGTAGGCCCAGCCATCCGGAGATGAAGGCGCAGCCATCAAGAGATGTTGGTCCAGCCATTCCCAGCAGCAGGCCC
>NW_010174459.1:0-702 GCF_000695765.1 Mesitornis unicolor | reverse complement strand
CTTGGGCCGGCTGGGCCTACATCTCAGGATGACTGGGCCTACATCTCAGGATGGCTGGGCCTTCATCTCAGAATGGCTGGGCCTACATCTCTGAACGGCCGAGTCCCAGCTGCAGTCCCAGCTGTCTGGAAATATAGGACCAGCCGTCAAGAGATGTAGGCCCAGCCGTCAAGAGATGCAGGCCCAGCCATCCCGAGATGTAGGCACAGTCATCTCAAGATTTCTGCTTAGCCGTCCCAAGATTTAGACCCAGTCGTCCCAAGATGTAATCCCAGACGTCCAGACATGTAGGACCAGCCATCCTGAGATGTATCCTCCATCGTCCACAGATGCAGGGCCGGTTGCCGCAAGATGTAGGCCCAACAATCCCGAGATGCAGGCCCAGCCATCCGTAGATGTAGGCCCAGCTGTGCATCTTTGGTGTGGGAGAAGAGCTTGACCGTTTCCATTGGAGAGAAGACTCTTTCCAGCAGCCACGTAAACTGGAGGTAAACATGCACGAGATAGCCAAACACAAAATGGCACAGCCCAAAGATTTGTTTGATTATGGAAGCACTTCGCATGGAAGGAGAAATCCAGCAAGACTTTTTAGGCCAAACCCCGTTCTGGTGTGAGTTAGAGTTGAACGTTTGCCACGTCGAAACCAGGTTGTGGGCAGCTCCAGAGACAGTCTGGTGGCAAACGTCTTCCCAGGGATGCAAG
>NW_010174458.1:15472-17618 GCF_000695765.1 Mesitornis unicolor | reverse complement strand
AGGATGGAGCCAGGCTCTCCTCAGTGACAAAGAATGGTAAGACAAGGGATAATGGACACAAACTGGAACACAGGAGGTTCCACTTAAATTTGAGAAGAAACTTCTTCTCAGTGAGGGTGACAGAGCACTGGAACAGGCTGCCCAGAGAGGTTGTGGAGTCTCCTTTTCTGGAGACATTCAAAACCCGCCTGGACGCCTTCTTGTGTAACCTCATCTAGGTGTTCCTGCTCCGGCAGGGGGATTGGACTAGATGATCTTTTGAGGTCCCTTCCAATCCCTAACGTTCTGTGATTCTGTGATTCTGTGATTCTGTGATTTTGATCACAATCAATAAGAATTTGGAAATTCCCTTCTGGTTCTTGTAATAATATCCTATTTCAGAACAGTGAATTATACTATTATAGTCAATGTATTGTGATTTTAGAAACGAAGTTTAAAGTTATGTTCTATCTTTCCAAACCAAACTTGAAGAAAATATTGCATTATTTTGTTACAAAAATCAATAAATCAGTCACTCTCAAATCTATTACCAGGCTGCCTTTGCTTTTGCCAGATTCACCATTTACAGCTATTCACTGGCTCCTCAATACCTTTGTAAATACAGATATGGTGCTAAGAAAAGCAAGTACAGAATGTCTTACTACGTTGATTTTCTTTCATAGTGTAAACATCCTTCTCTAAATGAAAATAGAGTTGAACACACACTCATCCAGATTTAGCTTATCAACAGAACAAGCAAAAAAACCCACAACAAACAAACAGATGAAATGCATGCTGAGATAGTAAAATCCAGCTGAAGTTTTGAAACATTTGGCTGCTCAAATGCTTCTTCTACATCAGCCTTAGGTTTTGAGCCACATTGTCATTTTGGCAGTCATCAGGAACTGTTTATTTAATTTTGTAGAGAAAAAGAACCACAAAAGAAAACAACAAAAAACCCCACAAAAACTAAACAAATCCCCAACAACCTCAACCCCTCCTCCACTCCCCTAACAATCAGCAAATTATGACAAAAAAGAATACCATGTTGTATGGATATCATGAAAAAAAGAACAATGATTTCTTCATAGTGGAATACAATACTTGCAGGTCAGGTCTATTTAGATTTATCAATGTTTATGCAAGTCAGATTTATGTATGTGAGAAAGAGTGGCTGCAACCTTGACAAAGGTGGGAAGAAACTGAGCATTGTAATCACGTCATATGAGATGGAGTTCTGTTTCTGTGTCAGGTGTGATGATGGAAGTACAGCCCTATCAGATCCTTTCACGTCTCAATGCTACATGTGGGAAGAATCATATGACTCTCTATAATAATACCTTTTTACCTTCTATATGGTACTTACAGAGGGTTTCGAACTAGATGATCTTTATGGTCCCTTAACAACTCTAATCATTCTATGATTCTATGATTGTCAGCCCAACTATTTTTGTCTAGTTCATAGGATTCACAATCCAGGGAGAACTGCAGTGGTGCAGGACTCACTAGTGCTAGGTCAGGGGAATGGAAAATGTGAGCCCACAGAAGGAGCAAATTCCTTTTTAGTCTCAACTAAAACAGCATGTATGTGTGTATGGGAGAATCAAGCTCCTCTTGTTATTTGTTGTGATACATTTTAAACTCATATCTAGGTTCTCATCTGCACATCACTTATCTCTTGCATTATATTACAGAAAAATTCTGTAGTAAATATACAGACTTACATAGAAGTATAGAAGAATGTTACATTACATTTTTTCCTTTTTTCTTTATTTCATAGAGTTTATTGTAACATTATGGCCCCAGTGCACAAAGTAAGGAAAAAACCCCACATCTGCTTCATAGTCTAATTTGCATAGAATATCATATAATTGATATTTTAGAAACAAAAAATTTCTCAGGAGGGCTTCACATAAGAGATTAACAGCATGTGCAGAATACTGAAAATAATGTAAAACAACTTATATTAAAATCAGTAAAGGATGAAAAATGCAGGTTTTGTTCAGCTATGCATAGAAAAATTGATATGTTTTTGAAATGTATCCTAATATAATAACTTCTTAATTTGTGAATCAAGCTGTAAACTCACAAAAAAGCCTCTCATAAGACTTGCATTTCCAATAGTAATTTCAGCACACTTGGAAGTTTGACAGTACTTTCTTTCCCT
>NW_010174458.1:13867-15444 GCF_000695765.1 Mesitornis unicolor | reverse complement strand
TGATGAACAAATCCAGAATGTGAAAATGAATACACATACTGGGGAGGCGGAAGTAAAAACGAAAGAAAAAAACACCCTAAAAATATTTATTGAGCTTATCAATTTCATAAATTGGTCATTCGAAGATTAGAGAGAGTTCTCATTTCATCTTAAGTAAAGAAAGCAAAATTTTTAAATAAATAAATAAATAGTAGAAATATAATTCAGAGATTAACTGGAATGAATTTTTTTAATTCTGAAGAACAGATACATTATAACCTTCAGTATTATAAAATAATCAAGGCAAAGTTTATAGTAGGTTCGGGGGGGTTTTGAATTGAAAAAAAATTTACAAAATTTGGTTGTGTGCATATTATCATTTAAGTTAATATCTCATAGTTCTTGTAAAGAAAAAAAAACAACAAATGAAATATTCCTATGTATACACTTAGATCATATTCTGTTCTGACTGACCTTCCAACACTCTGACTCTTTTGGTACCAAACCAAAACCAATAATAAAGAAAAACCTAATATTTTTGAGCTTAAAAATTTTTTCTGGGATAAGAATTTGAGAAAAACTATTGACAAATATTAAGGATAATTTTAATTGTCCCTTGTTTATACAGTGGAGAAAAATTCTATTTTTTACTGACTTCTATTTAGAAATTGTACATTTTTTTTCCTATATAATTTGAAATTTACAAGATTTATAATCTTGAGAAATTAGGGAATATCTGAATGTTCAAATTTAGTGAGTAAATCTCCTGGATTTAACACAGAGTGTGGCTTTTTTCTAATTGGATGCAGATATTTACACTAAACAGTTCATGCTAAACTATTTTTAAAGACAATGAAAATAAAGCATTTTTAGGGTGCGATTCATGTTATCCTTAGTTGTACTTCTGTTTTATCAAAATAATTGTACACTAAAAATGCTACTTTTTCCTCCACTGTCTATAAAGGTAGATTAGAGTGTCTACTGCAGTCATAAATATCTATACTGGAGATAAAGCATAAATGAATTAATATCTAAAGGTGATTTCAGAAGATGATTCAGTACCTAAGAAATAATTATGTATAAATTGCTTTTAAGTTTTATTTGACTTTTCTGTTATTTAGATTACTAATTTTTTCCGTTTTGTTCTAATATAATAGATACTCAACATGAGCTTGAGTGCAGCTACTGAGGAATATTTTTCTACAACAGCTATGCAGATAAGGTATAGAGAGTTACTGTTAAAATCTGAAAAAAATGCCAGAAACTTTGATGTCCTCCTTATCATGTTTATGATGCAGTTATGTTTAGCATAAACCTCAGTATTCATGAACTTTGGTACTATGATGAGAATTAAAGCTCTGGTTCATTAAAGTCTCTTAAGCGTCATATACTTTTAAAAACATTCATTAATGATCTCCATGACTGCTACGAAGAATTTTCGCTAAATAGCATCTTCCTCTTTCCATTCTTCTTTGTGTCTCCGTTTAAGAGTCCGAGAGAGAGCAGGATTTTCTCTCTATTGCCCCTACCCCTCCCAGGGGGAGGATTAAGAGAAGGGAATAGAGAGAGAATAATCATAATCATAATCATAATCATAA
>NW_010174458.1:0-13690 GCF_000695765.1 Mesitornis unicolor | reverse complement strand
GCCTCGTCACGGGGGACCGTGGTGGTGCCAGGAGCGGATGGTGGTGGATGCTGCCGAGCACGTGGAGGTAGCCCCAGCCGCCCCGAGATGCGACAGGAAGCAGCCCAGGAAAGCCAGGAAAAGCCCGCGAAAACCTCGGTTTTTTATAGACTGTGGCCAGAAAGGGGAGGGAATAGTACTGATCTCTGACCCTCCAGAGTCCTACAGACACCACGTGTCCTTCCTTTTTAGGCTGGTAACCCTTAAACCGTAACACTTTGCAAAGTATAAAATCCTTACATAGGATATATTAGTCTTCTGGGAAAAGGCAAAATAAACAACACAGTAGGCTGAGCCGATGATCTAATTCAACATTGCTTTCAAGGAATTACTTCTTCAGTACCATTGTTACAGGATTTCTGTAAAAGTGATACTCCTTCCAGAATTATCTTTTGAACAGAATAAAAACAAATGACCTCTCTGGCACTAATATGAATAACATAGTGAATTTTCTCTGTGACGATAATTCTTAGTCATGCATTATATTATATCTGAATGTGCTCTCTCATACTGAATGATTTGCTGAGGCGTTGTTTTCTCTGCATTCAGATAACAAGCCTAGGAACTTTCATGTGTTTCTGTAGTCAGTCTTAGGTGACAACAGTAGTTATTGAAGAAATAACAACATATAAATGAGAGTAGAAATGAAGACATTATTTTTCTGTTATTGATAATACAGTTGAGGAATAACTGGGTTTTATGCAAAAACATTAATTTACATAATTTTTGCAAAAATTACTTTTTGCATTCTTTGGTTAATCCCTACTTTTACTTTATATACTTAAAAGAACAATGTTGTAAAAAAAACCCTTTTCATGTAGTTAAGTTTTGGCTTATCATTAGGGATTATATAAGGAACAGAGTGAAAAAAAAGTTGTAAAAAAGATTACCTGCAGATTATTCTGTTCTTACAGGTGAGTAATGAGTACTGCCATGAAGAACTGGAAGTGCTAGGCTTCCCAAGATAAGTTAAAATTAATATTTAAATAAGGAGAAGTATAGAAATTAACTGAAGCTCACTTTACTTACTTTACTATAAGAGTGACAGAGCACTGGAACAGGCTGCCCAGAGAAGTTGTGGAGTCTCCTTCTCTGGAGACATTCAAAACCCACCTGGATGTGTTCCTGTGTAACCTACTCTAGATGATCCTGCTCTGGCAGGGGGGTTGGACTAGATGATCTTTCGAGGTCCCTTCCAACTCCTAAGATTCTGTGATTCTGTGATTCTGTGATTCAACTCTTGAACAATGGACAAGTGGACTGGCAGTGAAGTGTTTTGTCTTCTTACCTTTTACATAATTTAAAAAACTCTTAACCCTAAGAACATATGTATTTTCATCTGCTTTATTATTAAATATGCAATAAATTACTCTAAAAACCTGCACCCTGGTATAACAATAGTACAAGTATCTATATTCTTTATTACTTACTAAGCATGCAGTGTTAAAAGGATTTTCACAATGTATGCTAAATTAAGAATGTCCATCATATTTCTGTCTTCATTTCTAAGGGTAAACAAAGGGAAAATATTAGGCAAAGGATAAACAGCTTCAGAAGCTGAAACATAATAACCAAAACTGGTTATTAATAATGATGATATAAGGATTAGAAAACAGAAATTATGTGGTAATTAGTGACTTCCGCAAGTGTTCAAAATAATTAACTTTTTTATAATATTGCTTTTAGGTAGAGGTCCAAACTGAAAGTCTAGGCTGAACAAGAGCAATGGGAACAAGTGTTCAGGAATCCAGGACTACATCCTACAGTGAAATGTCCTTGAATTTCAGAGGAATTTAAGTGAAATTATGAATTATTCTGCAGTAAGGCACGTTAGTATCTGTGTCTTGCTACAGCATACCCCCAAGCATAATTGTTTCTTTTAGTCTCTTCTCTGGCGTCCAGACAAGTTAATTGATTCTCCACAGTCATTTGAACTCAACACAAAACTGAGTTTTCTTGTAGTACAAAACTTCTCAGCCTTCCCTGTGGATCTCTGAGTGGTTTCCTAGAATCCCTGGGACAGTTCTGCACCAAGGTTCATGCACCTCTCGTGTCAGTCAGAAGTCTCCTGAATATGTGTTTCAGTATAAGTGAAAGAAGAAACACTTTCTGTGGCACATTAACTGAGACATCAAATGGAATGTAAGAAGGTCACATTTGGGGTTTTTTTTTGGACAATACTGAGTAAGAATTAAATGGCTGATTATCAGAAAGAATAAAGGAAACCTAACACTTTTAAACTTCTTTACGTCAAAAAGATTCCAGTAATTAATTTCATTGATTATTTTGTTTTGTTTTGTTTTGTTTTTCACAGAACAAGTATTGTTAGGTAAACTTGTAAAGGTCTATTTCAAGAAGTTTAAATTATAGAACTTGAAATTTATTTTTAAGATGAAGAATTCATGAAAAACTTACTTAGAAAAAAGCACCTCATACTGGAAATCAGCTGTCAGGTTTCAAGTCTTTTATAAAGCTTTATTTAGCCTTGGTTATCTAGTATAATGCAGGTCGAGATGGTAATCGAATCCACTATCTTTCCTTTGGGATACAGCTACTTTCTAAACTGGAAATTACAGACCACGTTGGCAGCTTAGTTGGATCTGATACTTTTCTACATTATTAGAGAGGATAAAGAAAGTAGGTCATCCACAATAGTTTACAGTAACAAAGCACAGGACAGAAAGCACTGATTGTTCAGGTGTCTTGGCAGCAACACTTCATCCTGTTATCTTGCAGGAGGATCAGGTTTGAGTGTTCCCTCTATTGGCTGATAACAGAACTACATTATTGTCAAGCTGAGCTGTCAATAACTGCACTCACTATTTTTTATAAAGGGGAGAGCAAAATGAGAAGAAAATAAGAAAGAAAAACATGATCTTCCAAATTAAAAATAATTTTCTACTGTATTTCAGAGGAAGAATATGCAATAATGCTTCTAAAATTTGGCATATTTTAATGTCACTTTTTGTACAATAAATAAGACTAGTTTTTTGAAACTAGATATGTTTCAATATTCAAAACAGGGTAATATGTTTTCAATGTCATGCTGTGCAGGTATGCTACATTTTAAGTGTATTATCCATTTAACACAACATTAAACATATTTTTTTTTGTAGCATGGATTGCAACATGGAATAAAGTTGAGAACAGATGAAATGTAACGCCATGCTACTTTATCAATCTGGCCTGTAACACACAAAAAATTGGTAGCAGTGTAGCTGACAAACACAGTTTGCTTTACAGACAGAATTTTAAAGCTTAGTGAAGATTTAGCATGTCATTTAGACACAGCCCAAAGGAAGAAGTGTTGCAAAACTCCACTGGCCTGGGTCAGTACCCCACAGGTTTCTGCCTGGAGGGAAGAATTATTTTCCAGAGTCCCAAAGCATACAGCTGGTTGGTAAACAAAGAGGTCAGAATCATAGCTGTCTTTTTCTTTCTTCATACGTCTATTTACATTCAGGAATAGGGTGTACAGTATTATAAGGAGGAATATAGCTACTCGGGGCTGAATTCAGCTCCCTAAATGTAGGCATCTGTGAATATTTGAGGTGCCTCTGGGTATTCTACGTGACTCACAGCTGCTTCTCCATAAGGACGTGGGATGCCGGTAAATCTTGTATCATATCTGGCTATCCCATACAGATGTGTCAGACACCTCAGTCATAATGACATCTATATTCAAGCTACTGGATGTAACCCTAGGTGTCCCAAGAGTGAGCTGAATGTCTCTCTAGGCTCCTTAAACCATACTGAACAGTTTGTCACCAGGTATATGAGTAACTTAGGCACCTGAATGACATGTAGACATCTATCTATCTTTGTATCTCTATCTATCATCTGTATTTTTTTCTGGGATTGAATATCTCCCATAAATTCAAGTGTCTGAATTCATTATGTTAAACCTATCTAGTGAAACAGGGTTTCTGTTTGTAATTTCCTGCTATGCTAACTTTGTACTGAACTAAAGAATCAATTCACATGCCCACAGGCCAATATCGACTGACATTTAAGATGGCTTAAGGCATTTCACATTACCTCCATGTGTACTTGAACAGACTAGAGATCCTGTGTCATATCTGTAAGGTGTTTCAATTGTTTTTATATATGTTGGTGTGGACAATTGATTTGAGCTTATATGACTCTGAATAAAAATTGGTTAGACATTTACCTGGCCTGCAACATCCTGTGAGGAGAAAGGCTTTACCTATGAATGGAACAAATCCACGTAATTCATGAACAGCTGCATTGTTAGAAAGAGATTCACATAGTCTTACAAAAGGAAATAGAGACTTTGTAGCTAATATTTATAATGCAAAGTATACCTGGAGAGAAGTATCAGAGCACGTATAAACCATATTCTTTAAAAAAAACCATTGTTTTTTCTAACTTTGTTTTATTTTTCATGTGCTACTCCATGTGCTAATAACCAGACTTCTTATGGTTCCAAATTATTTATATCCTGTGGCTTTTTGTTCATAAAGTTTTGTAAGGTTCTCTCTAACAAAATGCTGTTGTTTGTGATTTGTTCAATTTAATTCCTTTGGTATCTGGATTGTGTTTCAGAAGCTTACGGCAGCAGGGAGTTTCTTCTTACCCCCCGGCACCAGCCACTGGGCAAAAACTTATATAATTAAGTTTGGCATCTGGAACAGATTTTGCATGAATCAAAGCATAATCAGAAAAGATTCTTGTATAAGACTCATCTCTGGTTGTTTTTTACCTTTCCACAGCATGATGAGGAATGCTAAAACTGATTTTGAACACCATTATTAATGGAGTGGGAAAAAGAACACAAGAGTTGAACCAAAATTCTAGGTGGGCTGAAGTAAAAAATAAAGAAATAAAAAGGGCTCCATTCAACAGCCATTATATGCATGCTCAGTGCCTAGGGTCAGATACTCAGTGGTAACCAGGTTCTCTGTATAAGGCTAATAAAGTTGGTAAGACATTCTGTATCTTATATAGAATTTAGAGACACCTGTCCTTTTTTAGATTGGCTGCTGAAGGCCAAGAAGGAGTTTAAGTTCAAATCAAGTAATTAATGATTGAGTTTCATCACACTTTATAGCATACAGACAGAAAACAAAATAAAACAAAACAAACTTTACACTCTTTATTGATTTCAACTTAAATGATTAGTAAATGAGAAAAGAGACATACAAAACTAGACACACGTAAAATTTCAATATACTATATAGCCAGGAGATATCATGCTGAAACAAAATGCTATCAGAAGTTTATTAAGCTGTACACTGTTAGGTAACTTTAGGTGACATGAAATAGGTTCCATTTCTATATAGGATTTATTGCTTGTGAAATTGAGCACAACAAAAACCTCCAAGCTGTTGTTTACGATGCAACAATTGAAGGAAGGCAGGCTTTATATACCTGTCCCTGGAAACCAGACAGGGATATGAGCCATTCTGTTACTGAAAAACCTAGCAACCATATTTGTTAATATGTCCAGAGAAAACTTGACCAGCTTGACTGACCAAAAAGTACTCCACATCTTGCATGAAATTCTAGTTCCATTCCTACGAATAGGAATTTGTCATTGAGTCAATGGAATCAACGGTATGTACAAGTTCATTGGATATAACTACTTCCATATAAATTGTATATTGGACAATATTTTATTTATCTTTTTAATAACAGCAGAACAAAGAGGAAAAAGTAACAAAAATAGCTGAGAATTAAGTGAATAAAGCAGTCATAAGAGTTTTAAAGCATCATTATAAGGTTTGTGGAGTTATTTCAGAGACCATAAGAACAGAGAAATTTCCCAGACCAAAATGAGAAGTAATTCTGAGACGATAGATAAGCTGGTCTTAGATGATGAATAGATATAAGGAAGTTTAAGTGCAAAAGTAAGTGGACAAATAGATCAAGATAGGAGATAAAATAGGCAATGTTTTATTGCTGAATAAAAGAAGATCAAAGTCATAGTTTCTTGATCACTCCTATTTCTTAATGGTAGTTGTCTTAAATTTTCTTTGTCCTAGAAAAAATCTGCTGTAGAGGGAAGCAAGCATAAACCAAGTGAAGTAAAAATTTCCCATGTCACTTGGTTAGTTTTAACATCTTTTTTTTGCAAATGTTTTATATGAGGTCACACACCTGCAGAGTTGGGGGAAAAAAGATATGGAAAAATTGTTTTACACTAGGGAGAGATCAGACAGAACTGGTGTCTAGCAAGTCACCTGAGAGAAATGCAAAACTGTAATGTCTCCTACTTAAACCTGTTCATTATAATATTTTATTTGCATTATAAGCAATAAATTATTATGCTCAGCAATCTTGGATTATTTGTTCTGAAACAAGGGAAGTCTTTGCTCTTTCAATGATCAAGAAGGATGTAGAAACTGAAAAATAAGAGAAGAATGAATCTATAAGATATTCAGAACTTGTGCATTTATGTCTTTGAGATTGTGGATGATACTAAGGTTTCTTCCATTTTTTTTTTACTGTTTTAGACGTCAGAATTGTCATAAATATCAAGCCAACAGGGAGTGGAAATATAAATTAATAATATGTATCCATTTAAAGGGGGTTTGACAGAACAGTGGTGTTTTTGATAGAAGCTAAGTAAGACTGAAGCTGCCTAGGGCTCTTTGCTTAGCTTCAATCAGATTCCTTGAAGCAAACTAACCACAGAGTCATATATATTCCATGTACTCAGGTTAGTGCTTGATTTTCTATGGTTGGACAATATCCAAGAGGAAAAGAATACAGTCCAAAAATAACCTGCATCTGATTTCTGAACAGAACTGTAACATCTTCCGCTATTTGTGGCAGACTATTTAAAGACACATATTTTCCTTAGGTTCTCATATTCCTGTATCTTTCTCCTTCAACAAGGTTTGCAAAACGTAATTGATTTATTGAACCTGCATGATTCCTTCCTTAGCAGCTCCTGTCTCATGACCCCTTAAAAGGAAGCTTACTGAATCTACATGATCATGTACTCTTACTTACCATATAAGAAAACAAGTATTAGACTCATAGAAATCTGCAGAGTTTTCCACTCGGTTGTCATGTAGGCATTGTAAAGGTATCTTTTGTTCTGCAAATTTGTAGTTACATTTATAACAGTAAAAGAAGTCAGGATCAGAAACTTTCCTCCATACTGTTTAGTTTGCCTTTACAGCTGTTGAGTGCAATGTAATCTAAATATATGGTCATCTTATCTTGGTCTATCTTTGCTTTTGATTCTCTTTGATAATTTTAGGAGTGTGATTGTTCTTTGATCTCACTGCAGGAAGTTTTATTATCATTATTTTGTGGATGAAGGGACACTTAGTGTCTGTTACTGAAACACATCATATGTTTTTATCATTGATATTAAGTAAAAAGCACAAAACAGTACCAGCACATTTTGTTCAATGGCCAAGACTGTCATGGAGGAAATAATTTGTTCTCTTACCATCCTCATCTGTCACATTTTCAAAATTTCAGCCTCATCTTTCTTAATTGTGTCAGTCCCATTGAGTTCAGCTGTAATGAACAACATTAAAGAAAATAGAAATAGGAAATATTTGTAAAATTTAATAATTCTGAAAGACCAGACTAATGAAAAAACTCTCTGTGCAAATTCAAATTTAGGCTACAATTATCTTTGACCAAGAATGCTGGTATGTATATCTTTCACAGGATCACTTTACAGGGCTGTAAACCCTGATCTTGAAGCAGACACGAAATTGTTTAGAAAGCAAGAATATTTGTTAAAGTTCTTGTGACAGGGTGTCTTGGTTGAAAGCTGAGTACACAGTAAATATATTTCCTTTTTGATAATTTTGCTTTGTTGTAAAGATGTATCCAGACTCTCAGCTTCAATATTCTGTGACTGTTTAATCAGTTTATGCCTGCAACATTAATTTGAAAGTTTTTTAAGAGTGAAAAGAAAGTAATTGAAGCAGTGGGATTAAGATCCATATTGTATACAGGAACACATTGATGAATACTTGTGACTTACTTCATTTAGCACATGACTTCTGTAGAGAGAACAAAGTTAATCGCAAAGTCCAAGTCACGTCAACCAGGTAGCTGCATGCCTGGAAGCATGAAACCAAACATTGGGTGAGGTGGAAGACACTGGGTGAGACAGCAACCATCACTAGATCAACATTTGGAGTTATCCGGATGCCTGGAGGAGTGTGAGATGAGGCAGAGGGCTTGTGGTCCCAGTCTCTCATTTCTTTATACCACAGACAAAAGGAGCCATTACCTCTACCCATGCAGGTATGGATTAACAGACTTTGTGACATTAACATAAAAAATAAGATTGTCTATAGTCATCCTCATCCGCACATATGCCCCAGTGATGTAATGTAAAAGTTTGAGTATAAGTATCACCCCAATTTCGGCCCAAGAATGGGGGACAAGATGAACTCGGAACCATACCGATGACTGGACGGATTGATGAATTTGCTCCCTCTCCACCCCACCACTCGGGTTACCTTGTGGGTAAGATTATTTACCTCAGCTAACGCTGAGTGATATATTTTCTCCTCAGGTTCATATTCCCTGAGTGTATTTTATATTTTTCCTCAGGTTCGTATTCGCTGAGTGTATTTTATATTTCTCCTCAGGTGCATTTCTAGGTTTCCCTGAGTGTATTCTTGGTTTTGCTCTACGGTATTTCTGTTGTTTATTTGCCAGGCAGCCAGGCTTACTGTGGGCAAGTTGTTGGTTTTTTTGTTATTAGTGTTTGTGTTGCATAGTGCGCTGTTGTTCGTATTATATTAGTTATACAACTATTAGTGTACCTGTAGCTTTTCAATTTATCACCGGCAATCTAAAAGAACCTGTAAATGTTGCTGTAAATAAACAATTACTATTTGTTTCCCGACTTGTGTCTGTCGCATATTCGGTGCCAGCCTCACAACACCAGATTTATTTTCCCCGTTTTCGCAACAACTTCTGAGACTTCTGCACAGAGGTGACAAGTATGGCTTATGGTAGATCTATGCTGCTGCAGAACATCAACTGCAGGCATTATGTCTTTGGGCATCTAAATGAACATCACATGACTTACATGCAAACATCAGAATTAAGTTCTACATTGATTGTCTTGGCTAAGGCAAGATTTGGTTCTCCACCAATAAATATCTAGTACAATTTTAAATTCCCTTAGATATCCATTCTACTCAATCTGGCAAGTTACAAGTCTCCTCTCTGTCATATCTGCCAGTTCCATGTTACTGTTTTGAATAACCTATTAATTATTAATATTTGGCACCTCAAATGGCACAAAATTTGAATATTTAGACAATTCAATTAAATACAGAGTCTGAAGAGGCTTTCAACTCACTCTAAAACTTGTTTTATATTTTATCAGCTGATTAGAAACAGTAATTAGTTACCCAAACAAACACAACTACTACCTCTCCTAACACTGCAGGGCACTCCAGCTGCCATTGCAGAGGAATACAAATTTGTTACAAACCAATTTTTTATTTACGAGCCTTGTGTGGATGCCTTGGATATCCTATGGCATCCTACCCTTCAGCCACAGTAGGCGTGTAGGAGTAAAAACCTGAAATGAGCACTAGTTACAGGTTGAGTATAATTGTAGACACTTAGTTCATCTATAAATTTGAGGCAACTACATTTAAGACACCTCTATTTAAGTGCCTACACCTGAATCTGGATCCCTCTAGTTCTGCTGCAGGATATGGCAATCCAGAAACAACTGAATTTTGCCTCCGGTACCTCAGACTGACTTGACAAGTCAATTAAAAATAAAAGTTCAATAATTCATCAATAGCAGCGGTGCACTGCTAGTCTAAAATGCTCAGAAGGCAGCCCTACATTCTACACTGCACAGAGGCACCAAGTTTGCTCATGCTCCAATGCTCACGTGGCACACTCAGAATTGCTGGTTTACACCCGAAAGCAGTACAGCTATGGGGCAAAGCATAGAAACTCACAAACCCAGAATTTGAGAGCATTCTTAGTTTTGCTCCTTTCAATTCCAGCTTTTCCTCTGGGAGAGCCAGCCTAGGAGTCACCATCTAAGTTCCTTATATATCTCTTACAGATGAACAAAGTAAAAAATAAGAATATGCTGGCTAAAATAATTTCTAATTCTACATTATAATTGAAAATCTCAGTAAAATTCAAAGCCAGCAGTGAAAATATTCCTGTATCATACTGACAAGCATTCTGCCTTTCAGCACAGATTTTTTAAAAAGTGAGTAAAAACTATTTATTATGCTTTTATATTAAAGGGAAGTAAAATGTGTTAGATATCTAACTGCATATTTTGTTTTCTTCCCCTACTCACTATCTCTTTGTAATGATTTATAGACAAAATTACTGCTTACAGAACATATAATAAATATATTTTCATGCAGGACTACAACTTAGTCTTTGAGTTTAAACTGTCAATAGTAGTTCCAACATTTTCAAAACATCTAAGAAGGTGCAAAACCAGAAAGTAAACAGTCGCCACAAAAAAAATAAATTGTAGTACTGAATTCCAAACCAATTGTCCTCTACACTGTGATTACTTACTAAATTAGATCTGTATCAGAAGAGATATAAATTAGAAGAGATGCTTTAGTAGCAAATGATGCCTGCAGTTACTCATTAAAAACTAAATATCATCGAGGAGTTATGATTGGTAAAAAAATAATCTAGCATCCTCTCTATGGGATCTGTCTAAACCTTAAAATTAAAGTGATTTTTATTTTAACTCTTCAGAATGTAACTCAAAAACATGATAGAGTAGAACTCATTTTTGCATATTTGTTAAAGGATGCAGTGTCATGCAGGGTTTTGTATGCTACCTATTCAGGAGGAAAAAAACTCTTTGTTGGATCATGTGAAATTCATAAGGCTTTTTATGACTTGAAAAGCTGCTTTTCATCTGCATCACACTCTGTTGCCTGCATTAAAGAGAGTTTGAAAACTTTGTCGTCTCTTAATATTAAAAGTAGTTGCACTTCCAAAGTCTTATGTACCTGAAAACATGCTCATGAAAAAATTCCTCCTGTCAGTTAAAGGAAAAGCTAGTTTTGAATACTTAAATCTAACATTTCTAGAATCTGTTTTGTTACTCATGAGAAGACACAACCTAATAATAGTCTTTGCATTATACCATTATCATGCAAATTCTTACTAAAGAACATAAAGTTTTAATTTCTGCAGCATAAAGAATGTATTTTCCACTAGACAACTGCTTTCATAGGACCCCCACCTCCCTCTTTTAAGTTCACTGTTAAGATTAATGCATTTCTAGCAAAGAAAAGTTCTATTTTTCTGTATTCTTACTTTTTCATTAGTTTCATATCAGGAAAAAAAAGCAACAAACCCAAACTGACCTTATGTGTTTTATACATCAGAATTACTTAGGCATATGGTAACCATAACTCCTGGGAATGATGTGGTATTCTGTAGAAGAAGGTTATCTATCTTTCAGACTATGGAAATACTACTATATTTTTCATTTATATTGAAGCTATTTTTGTGTAATTTCTGTGTTCATAGGTGGCTTTGTTGTTATTTGTCATATCTATTCATTGATTAGAACTAAACCAGATTATTTGGAGGTTTTCCCAGGTCACAGTGAAAATAATTTGGAAACTGCAAAAGCCCATACTTCTGATAGTCTGTCACTATAAGGCTTTTGCATATTCTAGAACATGCCTTAACTTTGAAGGTTTATTTCATTTTTATTTTTCTTTTTTCCCCTTTTATACTATTTTTTTCCTTATTTGAGGGATGGTTTGAATGAAGATTAAATAAAACAGATATTTTAAAAAAACTCTTTTTTTCTCGGATATTCAGGGATTCCTAGGTAATAATTACCATAATGTTATAAACACATTTTATCATGTACATATATGAGGGAATGTAGCCTGAATACCAAGCTATGGTGATACCTGATTTTTCTAACTCAAAAGGCTGGACTAATGTAATAAATGCCATCTGAATATAACCATTAAAACCATCTGGAAGAATAAAGAACCAAAAAACCACTTTCACCCCCCTACACACACACACACAAAAAAAACCAATAAAAAGAAAGAAAATCACTTTATTGTTTCAAGCTCAAAGGCCCAATCTAGCCATTTCCAAGCCCAGCAGGAAGTTCCCTCCCTCAACACACACCAAATTGCATGCCTATGTAGGACACAAATATATGTTCCTATGTAGGGTGCAATTTACTGCTAGATACTAAAAGCACTCAGGATATTTCTGCAGAGCTTTTTGCAGATGGGCCCAAAACTCTTCTGGATATATTTTAAATGTGCTGCTCTTGATCTATGCTATAAACTGTAGTCACTTACCTTTCAAGCTGGGTAACTCAGGTCCAGTTATTTCTACATGTGATATCAACAGCAGATGGGACCCACAAAGATGTTACTGATGTTTTAATGTCTATACTTCAAAGCAGAATAGAAACTTAATTTTTGCTGATCTTAGTGCTCAAGGAGGTATTGCTGTCTGAGATGGTTAAAAAGTTGTCTAAAGTTAGTTATTAAAAGACATGGGCTGCAGAGAGTGCCTGAATCCCCATCTCTTTTCACAGAACTATCACCTGAATCAGATTTGCAAGCCTGTATCTTCACCTATTTAAGATCAAGAGTGCAGAATATTCTTTTGCACTTTTACATATTTTGTCTTTGAAAGAACTGATGATAAGATGTTACTCCCTGTCTTTCATGTAATAGCCCAGAAACTAGAAACCTTGATCAAAAACTTGAAAACTGGATTGCACAATCTCTTAAGCATGTCTTAATTAAGATTTATAACCTGAATCTGTCTGGTGAGTGTGTTAATTCCTGTACTGAAAAGAGAGTTCCATTCTGTGCTTATAAATTCTATTTTAATTTTGGGTTTGTTTTTTTTGCTTTGCTGTGGTGGTGGCGGGAGAGGGAGATTTTTGTCTTTTTAAAACAGTTACTTCTTAACGTAAAATGCATGAATAGTCCTGGAAACACATCAGAAATCAGGGTACTACCTTCAGATCAGTCTAGTCATAATTGGTATATAGAATTACGCTCTTTCTTTTCTGTATTCTGAATTATTTGCTAGAAAGGGGCTCAAAGGGTAAGTAGGTCAGTTTTTCCTTAGGTCCTTTTTCCACCCTTTCTCACAAAGTTTTTACCCTGGAAATGATGCTTTTTTTGTTTGAGTTCTGTCAGGCTAGGAACCAACATAATTTTAATAGCTTCACAAGTATTTTAGTACGTTTATATAAATGACAGTATAAGTATACATTTCATGCTTATAAGCTTTATAATTAGATGAAGGTTTCTTGAAAGAAACCCTTGTAAATCTTTCTCATATACCTGCTTGTGCGAGCAACGTCATTAACTCAGGGCTGAAGCTACTGATGCCCTGGCTTCCTCTGTGAGAAATAGGAGGACAGTACAGTGAAAAGCTTGACAGAGTGCAATTTTATTTTCTGCTCCCCCATGGGTTTAGAACAGCACATTTTAAACCACTGTCATAATTTCAGACACATGAAGTAGTGTTCATCTCACCTAATGTTAACTATTGCATAGACATTTGCACTTGATCTGGTTCGACAGACTTCATTTATAATTAATAGAAAAATAAGTGACTTCTTGAACTTCATGAATCCAAATTATTTTATAGATCTGTTTTAAGATGAACTTCTATGAAGCTCAAGGTCGGA
>NW_010174457.1:0-15473 GCF_000695765.1 Mesitornis unicolor | reverse complement strand
CCTTTGTGCCGGATCCGTGTTGAAGCTGCTTCCCACTCTGAAACCGGAGCCGCGGGCGTTTGCAGCGCTGTGGCGAAGGGGGGTGAAGCGGTCTCCCAGGACCCCCTGGGGGAAGGGGCCTCTCTGGGGCCCAGGCTTGGGGAGACTGCATCCCCGTGTCTCAGGGTGGGTCCGTGATGTCGGTCTGTGAGGTGGGCTCCGGCGGCTGGCGTGAGGGGTACCACAAACGGGACAGTCCTGGCCTTGCGCGTCCTCTTCTTCCCTCCTGGCTGCCGGCGGCAGCGGTCGTGTCAGGGAGGGGAGAGCAGGGCGTGGGGCAGGCCCGGGGTGCTGCCTGCGGCTGTCGCCTGGCCCCTGGCAGGCTGCTGGGGGTACAGTGCCCTCGCTGGCTCAGGGCAGGAAAAAACTGATAAACGTGGAGGACATCAGTGGCCCTGAATATCTGTGCTCAAGAAGATGGTCTGTGGTGTGTCCCTGTGCGCAGGAGGAGGGGTCCGTGATCTCCGCAAAGCTATCGATAAATGAAGCTAGCGTGGCCCAAACACGTTAACCAGTTTCACCACTTTCTGTGCCAACTATTTGTTCTTTGCTTGCTTCAGTTCTTCAGGCTTGCAGAAGGCTCAGAGCTTGGTGGGAAGCAGGAGGTTAGCTTACCACCTCCGGACACTCGCTCCTGCCCCTAAGAAGCAGTCTGGCCTTTTCACTTGCTCTGTTACCCTCCTTGCCCAACTGGTGCTCCCTGCCTCCTGAAACAGGAGATGTGCCTCTCTTCCCCTTGAATCTATGGCCAGTCTGATTCGCATAAAGGAATTTCTGATGTGATGGTAATTGATTGCAGTACAGAACCCTCGCAGAGCCTCCCACTCCACCCTGGAATTTAAATGTCACCAAGAAGTCACTAAGCTTTACGACGAGTCAAGTCATTCTCAGTACGTAATGGGAGTAGAATGCACAACTGGAGCATGTGGGCTACAATGACTGGGTCCAGATCCTCCTCGCTCCAGGTGTGAGCTGGTCTCTAGGTGGAGTCAAGGTGGAGCTTCTCCCTGTACATTGCATAACTGGGCACATTCTTTCAGGCAAGGATTCACCTTTCTGTGGAGTGCACAACGTGCTCTGTGTGAGACACTGTCTGTTCTGCTTTTACTGTGTTTTGTGTTAGTAATGGTATTTCACTAGAAGTTCCCTAAAATATTTACTAGCTTGTCTTTCGAGTTGCAGCTTGGAACAGAATGAATGTGTGAGCTGGATCAGCTGCTTGCTGCCTTCCCTATTCTGTGCCTGCTGTATTGTATTGCTTTATTGTGCTTTTTTTTTTTGGTTTGTTTCTTTTGACCTATGAGTTTGAGCTTCTCTGGCTTGCCTGCACTTGTTCAAGTGAGGACTGCCTTCTTCTCAGGCTGTAAAAAGCAGTAACTTCACTGTGTCAGCTGGATATGGGCTTGAGAACAACTGCCCACCTGGAGCTCCATTATCAAACGTCAGGGAGTGAATAAGGATTGTGTATGACTGGACTGTGCCAAAATGCTGCAGGTCCTTGGCAGACTGTGTGTGTGTAACTAAGTCATAAAAGCCTGAAAAATCTTTCAGACCCAAATTAATTTCTTTACTGGACAGTGACTGGTGCTTTTAGTCATTTTAGGTTATCATGGATTATACAAGAACTAGCCTGAATCTTCTGGGCTTTCTCTGAATGAACCTGAGGTTCAAAAAAATTATAAATAAATGTATCTATATACACACACAAATATACTTCTCTTTTTATTCAGCAATACAGTCAGGTGTATTTGTAATGTGACTGCTTTTCTCAGGAGATGATTGTAAAACACTTTAGTCACCCCACCAGGGGCAATAGGAGCTTCTGTTAGGAATTCATATGATATCACTGAGCATGGTGAATACTGTATGTTCTTTATTCTGGCCATCTTGAGGGCTGGAGATTATTCAGTTGTTGTTTGAACTGTTTGGTCTGTGTGGTGGCTGGCGTCCAGAAATTGAACTGGGGACCTCAAAAGTATCTGCCTGTAGCCTGAGTGGAAAAAGCTATGGTCTTGATCAGAGAGCATTAATAAACTGCCTCTATTTTTGCCATCAGCTGATCAGTGATGTGTGAATTTGGGCCGCTCCTGAGAGTTCATGGGGAAATGCCTAAACAATAGGAGAGCTGTTTAAGCCCTTTGAGGGACTCTTATCTTTTTGAAACAGACTGTCTGATCAGGCATTCTATTTTATCGCTAGTTACTCAGCACGATGGGTGTAGAAGGTACTGTATGACAGGGAACTGTGTCATATAGATTAAAAAAAAAGCCTTAATATCTTAGTCTAAGGCCTTAGTGAGTGGGACAGAAAACAATGACTACTGTATCTGGAAGTTTTCATGAGGAATTTGGGATTTTGCTCTTTGAGGAATATCAAAAGGACTTTGCATCCTTGGAGCAGTTAAGAAGCTGTTCAAGATGTAGCTTTCCGCCCACTACCTTGCGGCATGGTGACCACTGTAATTTAACATCCAAATGCTCCCTGACTGGCAGGGCACAAGTTTTTCCAGCAGTACAAAGTGTAATGTCAATGCAAAGAGCTTGGTGCGTCCTCTGCTGTAATCATCCGGCTTTGTTTCAGTGACTGGTGCAATAGTTTCATGTTCCTTCAAGCTGAAATGTGGGCTGAAGCTGGGCACTGCCATAAGGCAATGTGTGTGACTGGCATCCTAATCATATTTCAGCCTTCATTGCTGTGAATGGCACAATGGGAAGGAGCCTTTCAGACTGGTGATAGTCAGAATTTGGGTGTTAACTCTAGTGGTTGTCACCAGGCACCGTAGTTTGTTGAAGAGGCATGTGAGAGATCTCCATGGTACTGGGGGCCTGGCTCCAGAGGCATTAGGCTTTGTGGGGGATTTTATGCTCTCTTAGTAGGTGACTGTGGTAGGACTCTGTTTATTGTGACCTGTCAGTAATTTTTCCAGGCTAGAGGACTTAGAATTGCTACAGGCAACCCACAATTAACAGTGTTAGCCAGACTTCAGCCTCCTCAGTCCTGTCCATGCGATAAGCTTGCCCCAGCTGTGTCCCTTCTGTTTGGAGGAAGGTATGGTACTCACATCCTGGGCCGCTGGGGACACGGTCAGTCTTTTCAGTCACCTGTAGGAGGTGATTATCTCTTGGCAGGAGCTTCCTCCTCTCCCTCAGTATTCCTGGTGCCGAGCCAAGCCCTTCCCCCCAGTTTTCCTGGCTGCCGAGCCAAGCCTCTCCTGTGTGTGCTGAGCTGTATCAGCTGCAGCACTGCTGTGTAGAGCTCAGGTGGATTTACTGCCTGTCTCTGACAAGGGCAGGAAGCTTTCATGGAGGATTGGCAGAAAGTGCAGCATATTTCACTTCTAGAACTATTCTAGATAGCTATTTTTGCTTCCTGCTGTTTTCAGTCAGATCTTCCTTGTGCTGGGACTGCTGACCTGTGGAAAGCTGCGTGCAAGGCTGCTGTTGACTCCAGCAGGCTTCTAGCCTGGTGCAAGCAAAAAGTGAGGACTTCAAGCTGTGGGATAGGAGCTGCTTCAGGAAGCCATTGGGGAGGGAATACAGCCCACTGGATTGCTCTGTTTGTACTTTCTGGATTTAAAAAGCCTCTCAGTGTTCTTTGCTCTCATGTCAGGTTAAGTCTTGAGGATCAGAAAGTGAGATTATTGCACTGGGCAGTGGGCTGAGAAAGCAAATGATATTCCAGTGATGCTAAAGAGTTAATCTGTTTGGTAACTTACGCCTTTTGGGCTCATGGTCCCAGTTGCTTGTATTCCTCTGGAGTCTTGTGGTTAACACCTGGAATACAAAATAATTTATATTAACAGTCCTGTTCTTCAGCTTGAGATCCAAAAAATTACTTGAAGAGGCACTACTGATACCAAAGCGCAAATTCTGTGCATAGTATGGAAATAGATAAAAGTTGCTCCATGACACACAGGATAATGACCTTCAAGAAGAATGTGTGAAATATGAATATCCACTGTGCAGGCCAGTTCCTAATGGCTGCCCTATTTCAACTTTGTTATCTGTGTCTATCTCTGGGAAATATGTCAGACAGGCATATGGGTGTCTTTAGGAATGGAGTACCTACAAAGTGATTGAATCTGACGGACTCTTCTTGAACCAGGAGATGCTGTGAAAGAAATCTAAGTTGCTGAATGTTCTCTTCAGTCCCCAGAGCAGACGATGCTTTCTTTTTGCATGCCTGGTTCCATAAAAGACTGTGCAAAATGACTCTGTGTAAAAGCTGGTCTACAGCCCTGCCAGTTCACATGGTACTGAAGTCTGACTTACAGCTGCAGTTGGTTTTTATGTTGTTTAGATTTTCCTGTGAATAAGCAATTGAGTAAACCTAGCTCTGAGGACAAAGTCTTGCCATCCAAGTGGAGGAACTGACCACAGCGTTGAACAGAAGCAATGGGTGCGATGCTTTACCTCAATCTTCTTGACTGCAAGAGATGTCCTAGCGCTCAATCTTACCTTATTCAGCTCTCATTTCAAAAAGTTGGTTGTATTCCCTTCTACAGCCTGTTTGGGACTCAGAACTATGCAGGGAACTGGATGGACTTCAGGAATACCTTGATGATAACCTTCTTTCAGGGTCTAGTCTGCATTGTATAAATATTAGTAAGGAAACTATTCACATAATAAACAGTAAATCGGCTCTTACAAAGTAAAACCAGAAACCTGTTTGATACAACCAGAGATAAAGAAATTTATTTATTTGAATTCATTTGCCATATGATTGCCACACACTTGATCTGAATGACAAAATACATGTCAACTCTTATCTCCCATTCCCCCTTCCTCAAAAGACAGCTAATGGAAAACACAGCTATTGGTAAAGCAAAGCCAGAAGTTGCAGAACTACAGCTGGGTTAAAAATCCACTGTGACTTCCAAATGGGAGGAAGGGGCAGAAAAGGCTGTTTGGAGACATCTGACTACTGTGCAGCCTAGTGAAGCAAGAAACCACCAGAAGCTCAGTGTCAGAGTGGAGCTAACTGGCTTATGGCTCCTCTAAAGGGTGTTTGATTGCATTGATTGCAGTCTGCTTCCTTAATGGTTCTTAATGCGTTCAAGCAAACTTGATCCCCGCTTTGCGGGTTGCAAGGTGATTCAATCACAGGAGGAGAATGTTCCATTGACAGGGACTTACAGGAGTTTCCTTGTTCCACCTCCCCCTGGAAAAAATGTGCATTTTTCAATGATTAGGAAGAAATAGCTTCCGGTTGTTTGGGATCTCTTCTGATTCAAAGTAAAGTGCTGATTGCCTGTATTTGCTGGCAGGCTTGGTGGTTTTTTGCAGAGACTGATGCCACAAGGTAGGAAGTACCTTGGAAAGTACTGAGCATGGAAGCAAGCAAGGGAAGAGGTTCAGGGAGTAGGACAGTAGAGATTACAGGTTGTCAGCATCTGCATTGGTTAAAACCTTGCCCTGAGAGAGGGGTAAGCCACAGGGACATGAGAACTGGGAAGTGGGCATGCTGACTGATGTGTGGAACAGGAGTTATGCTATTCACTGGGTGAAGAAAGTAGGCTAGAGTAGTGCTGCTCCTGGTAGCTTGGATGTGTCTTTTTATGAGTCTGTCTGCTGCTCCTATTTGTAGCTGCCTGTTAAATACAGACACAGTATACAGGTCAGAATTTTTCCAGCAATCATCTTGAACTTACCGAATGAACTTGGCCTGTTGCCCTGTTAGAGTATGGTACCCCACGGTCCAGCACTGGTTTCTTCACTCCTTTAGCTTTTGAGGTTATAATCAGATTTTTCATAGGAAGAACAACTGGGGAAAAACTAACACAGACCTTGACAGCCCAATACATTCCTTCATTAACATAGTCTCATATTGTTGTGTAAACCAGGGTAGATCTGTGTTCCTGTAATACTGAAGATCTTCTACATCATATTGGAAAAGAAAGCATTTTTTTCCCTTTTTTGGGTCAAACAATTTCTGTCTGGTAAAGCTCTGTCAGTCAGGAATCCTAACCCTTAGACCACCAGCAGTGTTTTGGTAGGAGCCTGTCCTGTAGCTTTGGCCTCTGAGAACCTGACAGAATAGCTAATAAATCTGGAAAGTATTTAATTCTGAGTGAGCACTTTGAAAGCAACTTGGGGTAACGCGAAGGGGGATGTCTGTCTTCAGTACATTAGCTTGGTCTGAGTGTGCAAAGGATTAAGAGAAAAAAAACTGTGGTCTGAAACAAGAGAGGGTAATGAAGCAGCTTGTAAACTCAGGAGGTCAGCCCTTGAAGTGGCACAGGATCTCGTCTGTGTTTTAGTGCTTTGGTATAACCATGGAGAGTTTTGCTGGTGGACAGCCACGTAGTCTCTAGAGAATCATAGTCTGGGAGATGGGCTTGCATGCAGCTGCAGTGACCTTTGTGTGTAGTTACTGCTCTGCCCATGTCTCTCTGACCTCTCCCTGGCTGCAGGGATCAGCCGAAATCTTTCGAAACTGCATTAGGCAGCCCTGGCAGGCTTCAGTCCTTGGGGAGCGGCTGGGAAACACTGGTTCGTAGTCCCTTTCCCAGTCAGTTGACTCTGCCGAGGGTGTGACCACAGCAATAAGATAGATATCTCAAAGGGAAGTTTTGGAGGCTCTTCGTGTTACTTGGCATCTTCTCCAGCTGTAGAGAACTGGCCCTTCCTCAGAAAGGTGAGTACAGCTGTAAGTAGCAATCTTTCTAAATAATGGCAGTAGAGAGCATGTTACTGGGCATCACTGGTTTGGAGCTATTGGATGTGCACCTCCAGAGATGGTGAGGCTGGAAAGGATGCCCTGTCCCATGCTCCATTTCATTCCCTCCACCAGGGACCTTTGTAGCACTGCTGTACCAGCAGCAGTGCAGTTTGTTACACTGCTGGAGTCATGTGGAACCTCCTGGCTCTTGCTCTCTAGCTCCATTCTGAAAAGTTAACAAAAAAAAGGGTTTTCATGTGTGTTGTGCTGTAAGGGGAGGGAGGCTGTAATTCTTTTGTGTATTTGGATAGTTCAGATTGAAATGTTTATCTGCAACCTACACCAGAAGTGCCCTGGACTGAAAACAATACCTTCACCACTGCCTGCTATACAGAGCAGTAACTCTTTGGGAATCAAGTTGATCACAGAAATCTCGCATTGCTGCCTTGTGGTGTTGTCTTCAGGTGGATTCCAGTGAGTAGCTGCCCATTCCTGATTAAAACTCTTGCTTAGCTTGGCTTTAATGCCTATAGAGAGATTGGTCCATAATAAAAATATGCCTCCAGCAAAGCCCCAGTTACTATTGCTAGGTAAATATAACTCAACTTGTTCACGCGTGTGTCTGCGTCCAGCATTTGCTGCTGCACTTGGGAAAGGCAAGGGAGGTTGGGCAGAAGGCCTTGTGTCTGGTGCAGGGTACAAGCTCTGTTTCTGTGGCCAAATCCCTGCAGGGCTGCATGCACCAGCCCTTGAAGCAAGTGTGGAGCTCAGAGGCTTGATCTTAAGAAAACAGTTGCTCACAAGGAGTCTTGAGAGGCAGTCGAGCAGTGCACAGAAGTGATGCCTTAGGCATTGGGAGACTGTAAGTTTTGGAGTGTGGTGTAGAGGGAAAAGGATGTCTGTGGCTTTCCCGCCTTGGGAGAAGGTTTCTGAAGTGGAGAAGAGTGTTTATTGGGTCTAAAAGTTTTATTTGTGGATCAGGACCTTGTACTCATGTTGTGCAAGCATGAAACAAAAAGACATACCTTGTGTGTTGCCAGATTCACACACGTTTTGAAAGGGAAGGTTTTAGCGTGACAGCTTGGTCTGAGTGCAGGGATCTGTGGTCTGAGATGTGTGACTGACTGGAGCAGGGGTTAAAGGTGGAAACAGCTCTGCCACGACAAGCCCTCTGGCATTTCTGAGCACAGCTCAGTACAGTGAGGCAGTCCTGAGCCAGTCTACCTTTCTGCAGCTGAAGCCCAAGAGCCACTATTTTGATAACTTTTTAAGGAGTAGATAACAGGTGTGGCCTAATAACTATGTTGGTCATAAGTGAGAGCAGGTATTTGGGGTAAGGAGGGGACTACCTTCTTAACACTACTAGCAGAAAGGGTGGTAGCTCTGCAGAAGTCTCGTTTGCATGGTTCAGTTTGTCTACCTGACACTGCTGGTTGGTGCCTGTGATGCCCATGGCCGTAATCCTGTGGAGGTGTGAAGTGAATGGAGATCCTTCCTTCAGAGAACTTGTCTTGCAGGAGCTGCAGTGAGGGCTTGAGTAGCTCTTAGCTGTGATAGCTGAAAGAGGAAGGCAGGAAGGTAAGGATAAACATTCCTTTGCTCTGCAAATATTATTTTCTAGATAGCTTCCTCTTAGCAGAGGTGGCAGTGGCATCAGAAAGAGCCTTGTATGTGGTGCGGACTCACATATAACTCTGGTTGTCCAAGTATAACTCCAGCTGTATTGCTTATTCTGTAACAGCCTCTGTAAGCCCTCCTGAATCATGCGGTGGCTCTTGCTCCATCAGGCTGTGCACAAGGTAGCCCTCTCATCTCTGCTTTGTTGTAAAACAGCCTCCAGGCTTTGCCATGTGGAACTCGAATTTGCCTTTCCCGGCGAACTCAAGATTCCCCTAGTCTCAAGCTCTTGGTGGCTCACAGCACATGTGGTGTTTTGGGAATAACTCGGCATGAGGGGGTGGAGTGGCAATCTATTCACTCATCCAGGGCTCAGAGTGATGGTGACAGCAGCAGCTGTTCTTCAGCCCCTGTGTAAGTACCTTCCCTAGGTCTGCCTGCAGATCCAGTGTGATCTGCTGACTGACACGGGCTCATGGAGTAAGTAAAGTCCCGAAAAAGCCTGGCAGAAAAGGGTCCTACTTGTTCTTTGACCTTTTTGCTTCTCCCAGGCCAGGTTTTTCTGGACTTTTTATTAAGTCTATACAACTGCTATGGATCTATGTACTTGACTGTGGATATATGTACTTGACTGGCTGCTTCTCAGGTCATGGAGATTAGCTTGTAGAAATATTATACTGCTGTAGTGTATTCTCCCACTTAGCTACTGTGCCTGTGACTACAGTATAGCCTTAAGTTGTGGGATACTTTGCCACATGATGTAGTGCATGCTGAAAACTCATGTGGGTTCAAAAGCAGATTGGAGAAATCAATGGAACAGAAATCCATTGAGTGTTACTAAATTCACAGGTGCCACATCGAGCTGAGGAAGATCCTGTCAACAAATGGTTAGAGGCTTGGAGAGCATGCAGGGTGGCATCGTGTATGCTTGCTCTGCTCTCAAAGCAAGGGTATCTGCTTTTAGCTGCTGTCTGCAGAGGCTATGGGGACCCTTAGTCTGATCCAGCACAGCTACTATTGTATTTCAGAGCTTGTTGATCTTAGTGATACTAAACTAAGTTATTTGGGTTCATAACTCCTGAGAAAATCAGTAGGTATAGCTCAAACTTAAAGTGGAAATTCCAGAAAGAGTGGATTTGGTTGGTTGGTGGTTGGGCTTTTTTGCTTGCCTGTTCCTCAAATGAACAAGCACACTGACACACAACGGTTTTCCATGTTTGTCCCCAGATTCTAGCACTCTGTCATCAGCCTGAGCTGGAAACCAGAGATGGAAGGCATGTTTGTGATTCATTGCTCCCTGATAAAGTGGGGATGGGGGTGTGCGGTGGAAAAAGTGATACAGCCGTCATGTGTCGTATCCAATTGATTTATGTCTTAATCAGGAGAAAGAAAGGAGGGATCCAGGGCAGTTTTATGTATATTTTTACATAACTATTCATGAAGTTTTTTAATCTTAGCAATTTCAGGAATGTGTAGTCTGGTTTTACTGGGGACCACTGGGAAGTCTTAGACAGTTTATGATGAGCTATAACTTTTTAACCAGTGACCTGGATCATACAAGTGCCGCAACTCCTCCACTTCCCCCCATTCCTTACCAAGGGTTCCTAGTCTGTTTACAATAACCCTGTCCACTTTTCTTTCCTTCCTCCTCTTTTCCTACCTTCTTTCACTCCTTCTCCAAAATTATCTTAATATCTGGCTAAAAATCCCACTTCCTCCCAAGTTCTGCAGTTCCTGCTCTCAGCTGTATTAACTCTCAGTTGCCCTTACGTTCCAGTATTGGTGACTGAGCAGAAGATTATTTTTCTTGTCTGGTTTTTAAGTAAATGGACTTTTTACATTAATTTTCAGGGAAGTGAATGAGAGGTAAACAAAAATGCCTCTCTTTGCCCTTGCCTGCATTAGCCTCTGCAGGCTTTTATTTCTCTTTCCTCTGTGGAAAGTTGGAGACAGTTACTTTGTTTTGCCATTATGGTATAGGTATTTCTGAGAATGTGATGGGGACTGCTTACAGAACCAAGGGACAAAGAAGTTCTGCTGTTAGAGACGCACATCCTACCAGGGCAGTGCTAGGTGCTGTGCTACTAAAAGGACTCGAGGCCACTAGACTAGGACGTGCATTCTTGTGAGTTTTGTTTTTTAAATGCAGAGTTATCAAGTTCTTTGTCTTGTGTATAAAAACTCTGTCTTTAGTAAAAAGGGGCTGGAGGAAGTGGATGTGGATGTCCTTCCCTTTTTCTCCCAGAGCCAGCTGTGTGTACAAGTGCGGGCAGCAGCGCATGGAGACAGTGGGGTTTGCTAAAAACCAGACAGTGAGGGGCAACCAGGCCCCACATACGGTGCCTGGGGTGCGTGCTTATTTTAGGCCTTTCTGGCCATGAGCTGTTCCCTTTCCTCAGCTGTTGTGATGCTACCTTTCCCGCACAGTGCTGTCATGCCGCCCCAGTGTTTCTATTTTAATTCTCTCTGGGGCTAGGTCTTGTGACACAAGGATTTGGCATCTCTCCTACGTGCTGAAACGTGGCATCTTGGGAGGCACAGTGGCTGCAGCTGCTATATCAGAGGGTGCCCCTCCTAGTAGCTGGCAGAAGGGGAACACCCCTAGGATTGCAATGCATTGGAACAGACATCATCCCCGCGAAGGAGCAGCAGTGTCTAACTGTGCCCGTCTCTGTCTCCTCCAGTCTTTTTCACAGAGTTTGAAGAGCTCAGGACATACTTGCCTGCTGCCCACCGCTCCCCTGCGGCATCTCACTTTCAGCTTTCAGGTATGTAGTTGCTGGGGACAAGAGTAGAGTTGTGTGCAGCCTGCTGACAAATGGGGGAGAGGGAGGACAGGGACAGCTGGTGGTATGGGCAGAGGTATCATTCAGGTTTCAAGGTTCATGCACCTGAGTGTCATGTCCCGTTTAACAACTTGCTTCTGTGACTGGAATTCAGCACTCTCAACCTTCTGGAGAAACCCAGAGGAACAGCATTAATGCATTAATGTCTTCCTGACACTCTGCGGAATGAGACTGGGCAAACAGAGCCAAACCATCTCCAGAAGAAACGTAGGAAAGTCTTGCAGTCTGTGTTGGGGTGCTTCACCGCATGGCTCGTGCCACTGAGAAGGATTTGCAGGAGGTGGGAGATGTGGACTCTTGACCTGATCTTCGTGTCTGCTGTGTGCTCTGTGGGCTGGCAGAATGAGCAGATACCTCTCTGGGGTGTGAGGAAAGCTTTTTATAACTAGGAATGTGCAAGAGGAGAAGTGGCAGCGAAGGACATCTCTGCTGCATTAACCCAGGCTTGCCTAGAATGGAGTGAGTTTGTGTGTGTGTGACTGGACTTGGGCCTTTCTCCGTTACTCCGTCATTCCTGCACAAGAGCAACCCTGAACCTCTTCCCAAGGAATTCATAGTGTCAGACCGTGTCAGGAACAAACTGGCAATGCAGACTAGCACAGGGGAATGGGTAGAAGCTCTGAGACCAGAGATGAGATAAACCTCTTACCTTCTAGCCTAGATTCTGAGCCGAATGCAATGAGAGTTGAGTGTGATGGAAGCATCAGCTCTACAGGGATGTTTCTAGGGAAGCTGTGCTGCTGGGTGATAGGCATCACTGTGCTGCAGTGCTGTTTGGCTGCGTATGCACCGGTGTGTTGCTGTAGTTCAGCTTGAGCCCAGCTCAGCTGGTGGGCAGCTTATAGGGCTCCTCTCCCCATGCAAGACATGCCTGCCTGCTGAGTCGTCAGCCTTGTTTTCTCCAGTCAGTTGTTGTAATCCCATAATCCTGAGTCATACTGGGAGGCTGGAGTCATCTCCATTGACAGAAGACTTATTTAAATTCTTTCAAGGCAAATATCAAATAGCTTTAGCTACCTCGGTTTCTGTAGCTTTTGCTACTTTCTTGAAGGCTTTGGTTAAGAAAGGAATATCTGCAGACGTGTCTGGTGCTGCTGAAGGCTGTTGGATTTACCAACTTCTCCAATATCTGTACAGCTGAGGTTTGGCAAGATTGGCTTCTACAACATCCTTTCCCAGTGCGCTACAGGCCTGCCAAGGAAGCCGTCAGTCTGCAGGGAGAGAAGGGGCAGGTTCAGTCCTGGGCATCTCTGCTGCATCTGGCCACCTGCTGCTGGAGGTGCAGTGATGCCAGTACTTGTCTGCAGAGCAGTAAGCTGGGCTCCACCAGCTCCCAAGAGTCACAGGGAACTGTGCTCCCTGCAAAGGCTCAGCCAGTGCTATGTTAGAAATCACTTTTTTCTCTCTCCCCAGCTTAAATCAAATCTGCAAAAATTCTTTGCTGCAAGAAAACGGGGGTGATGTCATCAGAAGATGATGCTGGCGGGGAGGCTCCTGGGGGCAGTTTCTGGGAGGTAAGGAAGGATAATCAGAGTGTGAGGGAGGTAGGAATGAATGTCTTCTTACCTCCCACTTGTGGAATTAGAGGGTTGAGTTTCAGGTTCCTGGGTGACAAGTTGCTCTTGGGGAGTGGAAGGGAGGAACTGTGGGGCGGTTCAGTAACATGCTGTGTGTTACTGCAGGGAGGAGGTGACCCTTTCCTCCACAGATGCTATGGAACGAGAGTTCCTTGTTCAGCTGATGCTGATCTGAGCTGTGAGAGAGGCAAGGAAAGCATCTCAGCTTCTTCCCTCCACTGCTGTGCCAGAGGAGGATCGAGCCCAGCTCAAAGGGCCTGTGCTCCTTCCCCATGCAATGACTGACCTGCTGCTTTGTTCTAAAGGAACATGAAAGTACACTATAAATGATGATGTTGTGTGAAATTTCAGGCTGGAAACTACAGGCGGACAGTGAAGCGTGTGGATGATGGGTACCGGCTCTGCAATGACTTGATCTCCTGCTTCCAGGAAAGAGCCAAGATAGAGAAGAACTATGCCCAGCAGCTAACAGAGTGGTCCCGTAAGTGGAGGACCAACGTGGAGAAAGGTAAAGTTGGGAGGTTGGACTGAGATCAGGATGCAATCATCACACTCTCTTCCTTGAGTGCTGTCTCTTACTGAGCTGACGCTGTTTCCTTGGGGGGTCAGGCTTCCCTTCTCCAGGAAGGGGGTGACTTTCTTGGGTGTCTTTTTTGCATGTGTGTTTTTCATAGCCAGTCCTTTGATTTACTTGGAGAGGTGGTCTCTGCATTGTCAGGTGTTTGGTTACAGAAAAAAAAAGTCTATTCGTTTAGTTTGGCAAGTCCTTGGGCAGTCCAAGTCTTAAACCAAGCTGCAGATCTCCCCTTTTAAGGATGGCTGGGCTGCCTCTCCACCTTCTCCTCCAGTCAGAGAATAACTACTAATGCTGCGATTTAGTGGCAGTGAGCTCAAACTGATAGCATCTCACAAAGTAATGGGAAACACTGGGACAGATGCCCCAGAGGATCTAGTGGGCTGTGAGGCAGGAGCTTAGCCTTAGTCATGAACTAGCGTTGCTATCTGTTCTGAAGCTCAGAACAGATCTATGAAGAGAATATTCTACAGAAACCATCTCCTAGAAGGCATCTTCTAGGACAGCTAAGGCTGCCCAAAAGAAATGCCCATCTCAGCCAGATGTAACAGCCAGTCTAGCTGCTGCCTGTTGGGACTCTGTGGAGACCACTCAATGCTAACTTGTGTGATGAGGGAGAGTTAAGGAAGTGACTCCATACTGATAGTTGTGTGAAGGAGGAAAAGAATCTGTGTTCCCTTCTGTGGGCAGGAGGTGTAAGAGCCCCTCTGGTGCTTGTTCTTTCAGGTCCACAGTACGGTACTCTGGAGAAGGCCTGGCATGCCTTCCTGACAGCTGCAGACAGGCTGAGTGAAATTCACTTAGCTGTCCGGAACCACCTGGCCGGTGAAGACTCGGATAAGATCAAGGCCTGGCAGAAGGAGGCCTACCACAAGCAGATGATTGGAGGCTTCAAGGAGACAAAGGAGGCAGAGGATGGGTTTCGCAAGGCCCAGAAACCCTGGGTGAAGAAGATGAAAGATGTGAGCAAAGTGTGAATGGGGGAGAATGGGCAGACAAACAAAGTTTAGCCGGAGTAGCAGAGAATGCCAGAGAGGGAGGGATGTCCTGGTGGTATCTTGTTCTTGGTGGTTTTGTAGCTTCCTTCTCATGTGGGAAGACTTTGGTAACAGGCTCTGTATTCCTGCGCAGCAGGTGAGCGCTGAAAAAAAAGAGATCGCTGGGCAGTAGCTCTTTGCTTTGCAGCATGGTTTACTAAATGCCAAACTGGCGTTCCTGTTAGGTTGTCCTGAAACAATTGCTACTGACTGTAACAAATGTTAGCACGCCCTCTCTAAGTAATAGAGGATCAGTATGGTCAGAATCATGGCTTTCTCTGCATCTTTCTCCTACAGGTGGAGACTTCTAAGAAAAACTATCATGCAGCCCGGAAGGAGGAGAAAACAGCCCATACAAGGGAGAACCACGCCAAGGCAGACTCATCGATCTCACAGGAACAGCTGCGCAAGTTGCAGGAGCGCGTAGAGAAGTGCAGTCAGGAGGCTGAGAAGGTGAGTGTCTGGATGCAGGTCACAAGGATCCTCCTCTCGAGGAAGAAGCACTGGTTGTAGTGTCACTCATGAAATGGCTCCTGATGAAGCTTATAAGGTGTGAGATCCCGTTGTCTGAGGTTTTAGTGAGTTAGACTGAGACTTCAGCAACTAAGACTAAGGTGTCTCTAGCTTTGGTGCTGGGTAAAATCTAATTTATAAATAAACTGGAGGGGGGGAAAGGAGGGGATTTGGTGCAGGGGGTTGGAGCTGCAGAGCTGAAAACTTTACTACCAAAAGGGGCTGTGTTGTGGTTTAGGCCCCGTGTGTAACTGAGCACCACAATGCCCCTGAAAGGGGCTAGTCAAAATAAGGACTGGGAGGGCTTCTCACCACTTAGGATCACGGGCAAAAGACAGACTCATCATAAGGAAATTAAATTAAAAAAATAAAATAAAATTTTTAATTTATTACCAACATCAGAGTAGAACAATGGGAGATACAACCAGATCTTAAAGTCAAAACACCTTCCCCCCACCCCTCCCTTCTTCCCGGGCTCAGCTTTTGTTCCCAGATTCTTCACCTCCCCTCCTTTTGCCTTGAGGTGCAGGGGAATGGAAATGGGGGCTGCAGTCGGTTTTGTGCCATGTGCTTCTCATGGGAGGGAGGACTCTGCCCAGCCTCTCTCTCT
>NW_010174456.1:0-4451 GCF_000695765.1 Mesitornis unicolor | reverse complement strand
TATTTTGATTTTTAAATATTGATGTTATGTTATGTTATGTTATGTTATGTTATGTTATGTTATGTTATGTTATGTTATGATGTGTATTTATAACACTTAATAGTAATATATATTTTACTATGAATACATAAGTAAATCTGTAAAATGATTACTGCGTCCTGGGTCTGCGTCACACATCACTGATGGGCTCAAATGCCTTCAGCCTGCACTTGGGTTCACCCATTATCAGCTCTGTGCGTTATTACTGGGATTGTCAGCTGGCACGGAGACAACTTTATTTATTCACTTTATTAACAATGTCCCCAGAGCACAATTCTGAGACCGCTACCGAGCAGGTTTTTGTGTCAGGTTTGTGATTTCGGAGTTCCTGTTTTCTCTGCCGTCCTCTCCTGGTAGATTCCTGCAAAAAAGAGTCCCCAGAGCGCCGCAGGACTGGTGGGTGTTTTCGGATGGGGGATCTGTCAGCGGGGGCTGCCAGGCTGTACTGTGGGGTATTTTGGGGTTTGTTTTCTGAAAAACAAGGATAATTTTATTATGCCACCGATAAATTAAATGCAAGAGGCATCCTTTCTCAAATTTCTACTTTTCCCAGATACCACTGCAGATGATGCAAGGAAACATTTAAATCGAAAGTTAAAAATCTGTTTCCAATTACATCTCAAGAAAAAAATAAATCCATAGAAACATTTCTGTTTAGATTTGTTTTCTGACATCACCCGAACTCCCTGCCAAAATGCTTGAATATCCCTTTGTGTTTCAGATTTTAGTTTGTTTAGGTTATATTTTTTTGCACACCTATGGAGGAATGCTTTGAAAATGTCTAGTTTTTTTTCCTTTAGAAGCTTATTTCAAACAAATACTTCAAAGCAGTGACACAAGGGTTCGCTTAAACTCACACCATGCTCCGCTGCTTGTCATTTAGCACTCGTCCAACACCAGCATGGTTGAAAAGGCTCCTGGAGACTCACCAGGCACCAGCAAAACTGTAGAAAAAGGGTTCATTACTCAACATTCGTGACCCTTTGTGATTTGGGGGATTTTTGTTCTGTTTTGACTCATCACAAAGGGATTATGTGGTGCAGCAGCTGGTGAAGGGCTGCAGGAGGATGAGTGCTGGACCAGGATGCTGCTGCATCTTGTTACAGCATCCTGAGGTGTCCGCTTCTGGTGATGGCTCTGCACTGGTGGCAAATTCAGGGCTTTGCCACACGAGCAAGGTATTTTGGAGATCATTGGCACACACTGGGTGCTCCAGGAGGCTGGGGCTGGTTACAGGCTCTGAAGCCAAGATACAAAAATGCCAGTTTGGTGAGCGGAAATTCAGAATAGTCTGGATCTGATGAAAAGGCTTTTCTTAGAAAAAGCATCTCAAGTCAAAATGAGAGAAGGGAGATTTGCCCTTTGCAATCGCAGTGCTCCACTGATGTGCTTCCAGCTGCCTGAGCACAGCTATCGATCTCACTGAATGGTTTCTATCCATCATTAACCACTGCACACCAGCTGGCCACGAAATCCCAAAATGAATCACAGCCGTAGTTGTGGTCATCTGGAGGTGCAGACTACAAACATTTCAAAATGTGATTTTGAATAAATGGAAATCAGTGTATTTGCTTTGGAAAAATCTTTATGATTGTAGTGGGTTTACTCAGCATTTAATTTTTTACATGATGATCTCGCCCAGATATTTCATGTCTCCAGACAACGTCCTGCTGCAGCAGTGGGCTACAGAGAGAGCCATGATGTTCACAAAGCACTGAATCCAGCTGAAAAAATGCATCGGTCATGAAACACCATCCCCACCAGAAAGACCAGAGCCACTACCATCAGCTCACAGCAATTATGCAATTTTCCACTGTACAGGGAACAAAATAGACATTAAATATGGGTTACGTTCAGTTTTAGCTCGTACACAATTCCATGCTGCATTTAAAGCTGGTGAATCTAAACCTATGTTATGTTATGTTATGTTATATGTTACGTTATGTTATGTTATAATTTTAATTAACATTTTTTTAGTTTTATTTTTTAGTTCTCAGCAGCTTCCCGCTCCTATCGCCCCTGCATTCTTACACTTCTGCTGCAGTTATCACATTAACAAAAAGCAAGGATGACTCTTGTGTAATATTTTATCTGAAACCATGGCCTGCTGGGAAGATGGTAATTCAGCTAATTGCATCCCCACTACAGTGGTACCGAATCAATACTGCAACTGGCAGTGAAGTGTTGCATGTAACATTTGTGGCCAGACCAATTCCCCAGGGCAGTGACTACAGGATGTGAGATGCTGGTCCCAGGTTTGGATTTATGACACTGGTCCCCACCAGAGGGTCTGGGTTTGGCCGAAATCGTAGAGCAGGGGAGTGCCTGTGGTGGCAGAGCTGGGTGAGAGGCCTGTAGTGCTCCTCTGCTGCGGGAGCGGGGCTGGAGAGCAGCTGAGAGGCAGAAACTAATGGGAAGGAGAAAAAAGGCTTCAGGTCCGGGGCTTGGATCAAGGCAAACACCGTGAGTTCTGGCTGCGATGTCTTCCGCCCACCAGCTCCTCTGCTGGGAGTGAATTACCGCTGACTGCACAGCTCCCTTCTCGAGCTGGTGTGGAGCCAGCTCCAAGCAAACACTTGGCCAGACCGAACTCGTTAGCGCAGGGTAAATGGCTGCCAGCCCCGTTGTTTGGCCGTGTCACTTTTCATCACAGAAAGTGCTTCTGCAACCAATATGTTAAGGACTCCGTTGCCTGAGCAGCCTGTAGCACCACTTCAAACCTCACTGGGAGAACAGCCGGAGCTGCTGGTCCCATGAATGTTCCTCCAGGTTATGGTGTCCTTGAGGGCTGAGCACCTCAACGTGGCCTCCCCTCATCCATCCTGTGTTCCAGTGCCAATGCCCTGGGGTCCTGTGCTCTCCTGTCCACATTAGCCACAAAGAATGATGTTTAAAGGCCATATTCCTTGCACTTACCTGGTGGTGGGGCTGGGTCTTGGGCTTTGGCCATACACAGAGACTGTGTGATGTATCTGCAGTGCAGATCACAGCTGTGGTACCTCACAGGCTTTTTTCTAAAGGGCCTTCACAACCTCCTCCAAGGATGGATGAGGCGAGCCTCGTACACACATACACAGCCAACAGCTCCCCAGGAGGTCACTGCACTGGTATTTAGTACATTTTCCAGTTTTGGTGAAGACCCAAATCTACATCTCATTGTTCCCAACACTTCAGGGGAAGTGACTTCTTTTCAGATTGATCTTAGGCTCTCTATGGCCATTAGACCCTACTGCATCTTTGCTGGCACTGATTCTCCTAGGACTGATTTAGCAGGACCGAGACACCAGACCAGCTGGTGCCAACCAGCCTGGCCATTGCTACCCTCACCACCCAGCTTCATCTCCACACAGGGAACAAGGAGGAGGTCAGAGTGGGAAAAATCCCATTTAAACTGTGGAGCAAGGGGTGAGGAACTCAAAGAGGAGCTGGGATGGGTGAGGAGCACTCTTAGGCTAAGCGGTTGGGCAGTGCATGGGGATGTCCCACAGTTCCTGTCCCAGCTGCTCCCAAGTGGAGTGGTGGCTGCTCAGCTCCCCTTGCTTCCAGATGGACTTAGGGAGGTGACGCCGAGTGAGAACCCCGCTTTGCTCCACCACCAGGTCCTGGTCAGAGCTATGGGGGACGAGTGCCCCAGGCCTGCTCACCTCTTTTAATATGTTCTTCCTTTGCAAAGCCTCCAAGTCTGCGCACAAGGATGGGGCTGTGGATGTACCTCCATGGACCATGAGGCAGTGCAGGACAGCCTGACGCTGGGGATTTTGCTCCTCAGTTTTGCAGCCAGCAATGGAGCCAGTGAAGGGTTAAAACCCCCCATCAGCAACAACTTTTCGAAGGAGTAACATTGGATCCCAGAAAAAGCATTTAAGGGCACAGAACTCCCTCTAATATGCTCAAAGGAGGACTAATACCCTCTTGCCACCAGCCCCAGCCTGCCGCTGGTACTTAGTGGTAGACCCTCACCGAGGGTGAGGCTGAAACCAGCCCAGAAGAAAACACCTCTCCCTTCTCCAGTGTTTTAAAAAGCAGGTGCTGGGATGCAGAAGGTGCTGGGCTGTGCGATGGCAGGAAGTGAGCCCACCCAAGCCACATGCGTGCCCCCACTGGCATAGGCAGTGCCAGTGCCATGAATGCAGCACCTACCAGATAACCCCTGGGGTTTATTTAGTGAGCCCAGCTCCGAGCATATGACCCCGCACCTCTCCCTTCTCCAGTGTTTTAAAAAGCAGGTGCTGGGATGCAGAAGGTGCTGGGCTGTGCGATGGCAGGAAGTGAGCCCACCCAAGCCACATGCGTGCCCCCACTGGCATAGGCAGTGCCAGTGCCATGAATGCAGCACCTACCAGATAACCCCTGGGGTTTATTTAGTGAGCCCAGCTCCGAGCATATGACCCCGGAGGTGGGTATCCAGCTGG
>NW_010174455.1:2600-2815 GCF_000695765.1 Mesitornis unicolor | reverse complement strand
AGTGTGTGCCTGGTGTCAGCCCAGCACCCACAGAGCCGAGGGCGACAGGGGCCAGCTCAGGATTGTATTATGGTCCCACCTCCCTAAATCTGGGTGCTGTGGGGATTCGGTGGCCCAGCATCCGGGGTTGAAAGGCTGCAGGAGGAGTAAGTCCCTTCACTGAGCATCACTGCTGGGTGCTGGGGGCAGAGGGGCAGGGTGTGATCCCAGACCCC
>NW_010174455.1:1130-2577 GCF_000695765.1 Mesitornis unicolor | reverse complement strand
CCTTTGCATCCCCTTCTCCAAACCTGGCCCGAGGTTGGCACAGCCGCATTGCTGCCAGCGGACTGGGGTGACGCTGGGGTGGGTTCTGGTGAGGGGCTTGGTAAGGCCGGGGGTGACACTGTGGCACCCGCTGCTGCAGGATCGAGCGGGACAAGGCCTTTGCGCAGAAGAAGGCAGAGCGGGCCACTGTGCGGATGCACCTGCGAGACAAGTACCACCTGGCCCAGGTAAGGACCAGCCCACCCACGGTGGGACCCTGGGGTCTTCCCCCAGACCCTCCATCCTCTGGGACAGCCCCAGGCCAGGCGGCTGCTGGGCCTCCCTTGGGACAGGCGATGATTCCTGAAGAGGGCAGCAAATGGCTGCTGTCTCTGTCAGCACCATCCGCCCGCCCATGCATCCGTCCAGCCATCTGAATCTGGGACTGGACAGTCCTAGTGTACCCCTGCATCCCCAACGCCCCCACAGCGCCCTGCTGGCCCCAAGGGACCTGCTTCCCCCATGGCCGGTGCGTGCCTGGATCACAACCCCAACTCCATCTCCCACCCGTGCACAGGACGAGCGGGACGATGCTCAGCTGCAGGGGGCGGGCGGCTCGGTGGAGCTGCCTCAGGATCTGGCAGCCATGGTGCACGACGAGGAGGAGGAGGAGGAGGAAGACAGCAGCACCTTTGCCTTCCTGACGAAGCTGCGGGAGGTGGACCTGCCGGCACTGCGGGACCGCGCGCTGGGCAGCGTGGATGAGGCGAAGGAGAAGTGCGCTCTGATGTAGCATTGCTCAGCCCCTGTCCCCTCTCCACTGCCCCCCGGGGAGCAATGGGATGCAGGTGTTATGGGTGCTGTTACCTGGGGGTAAGGGTCCCAATACACGTACTGAGGGTGGGATTTCCTCCCAAAAACCTTTCCCTTTTCGGGGGTGCACTGGGCGGGTACTGGGATGTTTGAGTCACCTCCAGCCATGCTGGCTGATCCCCTCTCCGTGGTGCCCCCATGTGAGCCCCCAGACAGGGTGGGTGGTGGTCCCCGATGCTCTGTCACCCCCAGGAACCAGCCCCAGGGCCTTGCGCACCATTTGGCTCAATAAATGCAGTGTTTGCTGGCACCAGCATGGTCTTCCTGCTGTACCCCTTGTTCACACGAACCGTGTCCTGGGTGGGGTGAGGGGGGGCACACATGATGACACCGCTGTAGCAGGGCTGCCCCGAGTGCCCCCAAACCAGCACCCATGCCCATTACACTGGGGCACCAGATCTGTCCCCTCCTTCTGCAGCAGCTCCCCGGCACAGCTGCACCCCAGCAGTGCATGGGCACCAGTGGGACCCGCTGCCCCCCTTGGGGCAGCACCGGCGGGGAGGGCATGGCAGCGTTTAACCCCCTGGCAGCAAGGGGTCCCTTTGGCCGGGGTCCCCACTGCCTCTTGCTCCTCCGAGGACTCGTTCCCTGCTCC
>NW_010174455.1:448-818 GCF_000695765.1 Mesitornis unicolor | reverse complement strand
CCCGGCTGCCCACGGCCAGGCTGGCGGGGCTGGGAGGGGGCGGCCGAATCCAGCACAGGTGGGGTGGGAGCTGTGCTGTGGCACTCATCGCTGTCACAAGAGCTGCAGGTCTCAGCACCCAGAGCTGCAGGAGCTCCAGCAAGGAGGTCCCTCGTTGGTGAGGTGTTTGGTTCCCCCGTGGGCACCCATCCCTCCAGGTACTGGACCATCTCTAGAGAGTGTGTGACAGGGCCTGACACCTGACAGCCTTCTTGTGTTTGGTGGCCCCACCATCCCTGACATCCCCGACCTCCACCCTTTCTTCAGAACTTGCAAAATCTTTCATTTGGACACACAGATCCCCCCGCACTGCATGGGATCAGGCTCTTCG
>NW_010174455.1:0-373 GCF_000695765.1 Mesitornis unicolor | reverse complement strand
GTTCCCACCCCACATCCGCACGCTCCCAAGGGTTAGTGATCGACACTGGGTGCCAGCTGCTGGGACAGTGGCACCAAGGTCCCTAACACACCCCATAACAGCAGACTCCTCCATCCCCACTCTACACTGGGGCCCCATAGTGCCCCGATGGACAGCCCAGCTCCCAGTGCTCACAGTGGGGCTGTGCGGGGGCTCCCAGCACTGGCTGGGATTCGGGTCAGGACCCTCCGCCAGGTCTCCTTGGCTAATCGTCCTGCCCCCCCGTCCTCCCCACGCTGCCACCTGCCTCCTGCTCAGCACCCTTTTGGGTCACCCCTGCCGCCTCCCCGCCTGCCCAAGGCCTCTTAATGAACTAAAAAAGTGATAAATCCCC
>NW_010174454.1:0-21408 GCF_000695765.1 Mesitornis unicolor | reverse complement strand
TCGGCTTTGCCTGTTTCGCGGTGGGACGAGCAGTGCCCGGTGTTGGGGCAGAGCCTCTGGCTCTCCGTGGTGGGGAGGCCTGGGGCAACCTCTGAGGCAGCTCTATGGTGGGGTGAAGTGAAATGTCTTCACAGCAGCTGTGCCTGAAGTTGGGTTGTGCTTCCAAGGCGTCTTGTGCACCCATGAGGCCTTCTGGGGGGAAAGGGCCCCTGCTCTGCTGTGGGTTTCTGTTTTCCCTTGGGGTCCCCATTCACCAGCACCTCTTTGGGAGCTGGGACTTCTCTTCCCAGTGCTGGTGTGTGGCAGCACTGAGGACCAGCTGCTGGCCATTGAGGGCTTCATCCAACAGAGCCGTGGGGAAGCTGGTGCTGAGGGCGCTCACAGAGCAGCATCAGCGGATGGACAGAGTTTAGTGCCTGCAGTATGTGGCTGGGTGGTTGCAAAAATAAGGTTTGGAAGAGCCTTGTTTTAGGGGGCACCGCACTCTCCTTGCTCTTGGGCCCTCCTTGGTGTTGTGAGCTGAGCCCAGGACCCCTCCAGAGGAGGGCTGCTTTCAAGGTGTCGTGGTTGCCCCCATAGCGAGTGTTTGGTGGACTCCTTGCTGCTTACATACAAGGCTTCCTCATGAGGGGAAGGAGTCTTTAGTCTCAGTAGTTAACGTGATCTCTGCTTGCGCAGGTCCAGGCCTCAGTGACAGGTTTTCTTTGTCTGAAGTCTGTTCTTCTGTTTCTGCTCAAATCTGGTCATCCTTCTGGGTCTTAAGTCCTTCCACATGTAGGCTGCAGAAGACTGTCAGCTCAAACTCTGCTTTATGTGCCCACAGTCCCAAGTGACCGGTGGTGCAGCAGCAGTGAGGGCAGGAATATCTGTCTGCTGTGCTCCTGTCACCTCCCTGCTACCGCACTGTTGAAGTATTTATACTGTCTTGGTATATTTATTGTTGTAAATATGCTCTTTTTCCTCAGGGTGCCTCTGATAGGACAGTGCACTCTCCATTTTGGAGAAATCTGAGACACAGAAACTAGATTTCTCCAAGATCACACAGGTGCTATCTAGCAAAGCAGTGACATGAATCCACATCTCCTGAATCCTGACTTTCTGATACTTAAACATCCTTTCTCTCCTCTTTAAAGTTATCTTCCTCTTTTTCCTCTCATCAAAGGTATTTTGGGACACCTCACAACTGCCAAAAATTTAAACTACAGCCTGTGACATTTGTGTAACAACTTTTGGGCTTCCAGATTAAATGACACATTTCTCGAAAAAGGAGAAAATAAAATGGCATTTTCTCTGCAGTCTAATTCCCACACACGCAGAAGCAGCTGTTTAAATGTTTCTAGAGCCAGTAGTAGCTTTCTTAATTTAAAATAAATAAATCTATAGCTGCTTTATTCCAGAAAATTATAAGGCTACTATTAACTTTAACAGAAATCTGACTTTTATACCTTTTTGAATTATTATTTAATCCACAAACAAGAGTGAAGTGTAGGTTGCAGAAAAGAGACCTGCTGGGTCTCTGCTTCTGTTTTATTATCTGTGGGACAGCTGGGATTTATTCTTCAATTCCTGTGTTTTCCCCAAGCCAGGAAGGATATCAAGTGAGTATGTGTGGGTATCTGTCAGTTATATTTTCAGGACAGCTTGAATTTTCAAAACCATGTACTTGATAAGCTTGTTTTGCACATGCATTATATTGCTTTGTGGTAAGAGAACTAAAACATCAATCTCATCAGGCTTCAGCAGTAGTTAACAGAAATCATTTCTAGACCTTAGTCTGATGGAAATCTGCCGTATCACGTAGTATAGGCTTTGAGTCTGCTGACGGTTACAGGCCTTTGGAGGTTCCACAGCAGCACAGAAGTAAATTTTAGAAGATGGAGATAGTTGGTTGTTTTTTTTCCTCCTTATCAAAACAGTGAAATGAGTTACACCAAAGTGCAACAGCAAAGGCAGCCGCTGGCTGTGGTCATGGGGGAGTGCTTGGCAAAGCACCCAAATAGAGCTTGGAGGCATTGTTCTCATGGGAACACATTGCTCTCTTTACTAATCTTTTAATATATTTCTGTGGTCTGAAATGCATTTTAGTTTTTTAAAGATCCTGTGTATGTAGGAAAGATTCTGGAGGGGTTTTTGCCCATGTAAATAATATGCAGGTGCACAGTATGAAAGGATTGGTGTCCCCAGTTCACTTAGATGTTGTCTGCCTTCCAGTTCATGTTCATTTTCTTCATTTCCTTTACGCTAATAACATTTTAGATGAAGTTTTTAATGTAGCTCTTGCCCATAGGTGCCTGGAAAGTTTGGGTGCTTTGAGCCTCTGTGCTAAGGGAATTAATGTGCTCTTTCACGTGTGGGGCCTGCTGTTTGAGATGCTTTCCTTTGTGGTCACTCTTGCTTCCAGTCAAACTGTCTTGAGGATGCTTAGCATTTATCACAAATTATTTTTGAGTAATTTGATGGCTCTCATGGTGTTTCTCTGATTTTGGTGATATTTCAGTTGATGGTGTCCCCTGTATTTGCTTTGCTCATACAAGTACCTAAGAAGTGGGATGCTAATCAGGTGATGTGAACAGAAGGTTTCTTATAAGGGATTTTTTTTAGTATTTTGTATTCCAGTTATAGAGTATAGTGCGAACTGATACTTTGTCTTTTTATAACTGTAAGAACATTTTTAATTTTTTATCCCCTAGAACATGGTGATGAGTTTCCGAGTCTCAGATCTTCAGATGTTGCTGGGTTTTGTTGGCAGGAGTAAAAGCGGACTTAAACACGAACTAGTCACCAGAGCATTGCAGTTGGTCCAATTTGACTGCAGCCCTGAAGTTTTCAAGAAAATTAAGGAGCTCTATGAGACTCGCTATGCCAAGAAGAGCTCTGAAGTCGCACAGCCTCAGCCGCAGCAGCACCGCTCTCCCGAAGCACTCTCCATACACTCGTCATACGACCGCGGGAGCACCGTTGCTCGGACTTCTATCTCCACTACTAATATTGACTATCCCGCGCTCTATGGGAAATACCTTAACGGACTGGGAAGGTTGCCACCCAAAGTTGCGAAGCCTGAAGTTCGCCTGGTGAAACTTCCCTTCTACACCACCCTGGATGAACTGTTGAAGCCAACAGAATTAGGTGAGTTTTCAGTACACTGGTGCCTTCATGATGGACTGGGGCTGGGAAAGGTGAACCTAGTTGGAGTGTCAAAAAGGTGACTGTTTTCAAGGGTCTATAACGTTGTGTGACAGAAGGAGAGACTGATTAATGTGGTGGTGGATGCCCTCCTCTCCCGCCTCTCTCTCATACTTGGAATTTAAAGAAGAACATTTATACATGGTTTGTTTGGGTTCTTTTTTCCTTTTCCTTAGAACAGGAACGTGATCACTGAGATGTAAAGCCCATCTTGTTTGGCTTAGTTTTCATATCCTTAGTTGGAAATGCTGCTGTGTTCCAGGTTGCAGTCTTTTGCTGTGAATCATAATCTGTCTTCTGTCCCCGTCGTGGGGCAATATAGTGATGAAAATCTTTCTCGGTTGGTGTCACACCTGTGCTAAGCAAGTGTGCTGGCATATTCTACATGAATGCTATTTTTCAGTGCCTGAAATACATGACCTAAAGCCTCCTATGGATGAAGGAGGGTGGTACACACACCAAACAGTGTTCCTGACTTCTTTTTTTTCTTTGTTTGTCACAGTCATTTGTGTGTGACACTATGTATTTTGAGGGGAAACCAAGAAAACTAGAAGTGCTCTTTTCCCCACCCTGGAGCTAGGAGACTTGATTTTTCATTATTTTAATTCTGAGAAACAAAGAGTATTGTCACAGAGGTTAAATATCATCATATAGTGAAGACAGTGTATACAGAGGAGAAATACCATTGTAGTCTGCTGAGCCATAGTGTCTCAGAGTCAGTGTGGTCATATCAGGCTTCACTACTAAATGAACCTAGAACTTGAAGTTGATCTTTCTTTGCTAAAGAAAATGTTTGATCTTCATGTGGATTGGAGAGGGGAAAAAAAATAATGAAGATACAATTGTGCAGGTACCAAAAAAAATAGGACTAATTCATGATGCTTCTGTAATTTTCATCTTCATTTGGAGGCATTAAATATGTTAACACTGTGACCGTTAAAACAGTCGAGGGGTGACTACCTGTGTGAAGCTGTCTGGGGAATGAGTTCCGTCTGAAATGCAGGGTGGCATTTGTTCATCAGGAACACAAATGTAGTATTTTGAAGGAAAACAATCTTTTAAGGGGTGGAAACATCCAAAGAGAGAAGAGCCTGAATGTACTTTGATTAACAGATTGTGTTAAAAATCGACATTAAATTTTCCACATCAGATCAGAACTCATTAAATTTAGTATCTCGCCTCTGTTAGCTGACACCTCCCTCGGGTCAGCTTGTTCCCTAAAGCATATTTGACTAATTTTCCCTTTTGATGAGAGTGCTTTCTGCTGAATGGTGGGGAATTGGTGGTGAGTAGCTGGCTATGAGCAGATATTCAGTCCTTACTGTCTCAGTCAGCTGCTCAGAACCTAACAATGTCTTCTAGATTCTCGTTTAATTTTCCCAACCTGGTGACCTGAAACTATAATTCCTTCTGTCTATGCCAATGTGAGTAGGGGAGCATTTGTTTCTCTGTAAAACTGGGGTTATTTCAACACTGCCTGGTTATCGTCTGCTCCCTACTGATACCTGGAACAGCTGGGTGATAGAATAACTTTTACATTAGAAGTTATGCTTGTATAGGGCTCTGCTTGGTGTGGAAGGATGATAAAACAAAGCACCCTGAGAAAAATCAAGTTTTTTCTATATGGAAGCTGCACTGATTCATGCTTTGTTGCTCAGTTTTCCCATTCGGTGTTTGAACCAGGCATAAGCTCCTTGTCAACCTCAAACTTGTAACGTGGAAGTACCTGAAAAGGATTTAAGAAACACCTAGCTGCTGTTGTACTTCCCCATTTCCCAAGGCTACAAAAGAGGAATTTGAAGCATATAGCCATGATGGGAGTAGGGGAAACTTAATTTTTATGTTCCAGACTTCAGTTGGAAGCATCTTTCTTAATATAAAGGCTCTTGTCTCTTTGTGATGATTGCCTTGAGATCCAAGGTGAGGTGGGTGATGCGTGACTTGGTCTGTAGACAAGCAGATTCCCTGCAGGACTATCAAATTACTGTTAGACTTGCTGACAGAGGTGGCTTCAGCTAAAAGCAGTTAGATTAGGTCCATTGCAAAGCAGCTAATATTTCGTATTTGGTAACTGCACACACAATTTCAATCAATTTAAGTATTGAGTTTAGCATCTGAGTTATCTCCATGAAAACAGCTCCTGCTGCAGCTTTCTGGTTTGGTCTAAGGATGTCAACATGAAAGAATTCTTCTAATTTACTGAAATCACCCCAATTCTCTTGAGTAGATAAGGCTTAAAATTAAGATTGATCAGATACCTTTCTAGACAGAACGAATACTAATATCTTTCCTGCGTTGTATTGTAAGTGGCTAACAAGGGGAGTATTTATGTGAGCTCTGTAGTGTCTGAGCACCTCACTGATAAGTGTACTTATCCTCTGGCACCTTTTTGGGTAAAAGCAGTGTGAGTATAGGTATTTGACAGTTATAGTGTGCTGTAAGGAATTCTGAATGGTTTGTTGTTGTTCTGAATGTTGGCTATGGCAGCCTGTACTCGCTGCAGATACTGAGGCTTCTGGTCTTCTCCTGGAGACATGCCAAGGGAGAGGTTGCGGTGCGGCTGTGTGAGCAGAAGGCCATGTAGACTGGAAGGTCCTACCATTGTCAGTGCAAACAGGATTTGTTTGATTTTTGTCCTGTTGATAATACCTGCCATGCGGCAGTGATGTTGCTCTTCCGTCATGTGGAAGTAGCAAAGCTGCTGCTCCAGCCCCCTCCTCTGAAGCCGGACTTCAATCGCTGTACACAGGGCCACCAATTTTGTGGCAAAGACGACTACCTTCCCCTGACTGCAGAGCAAATGCTGGGGTGTTGGGCAGTCTCCGAGGTACCTCAGCAAAAGCACACACGCTGGTGTATCCACCTAAACAAACTGCAGGATGCGTTAAAATAAGTGCTCATGAAAATAAAAGGTGCCTTACAGTCAGCTTGCCCTGTCTCCCCAGGCCCCTGTGTGAACACAAATGCCCTCTCTATGGCCAAGGAGGGAGGGGGGAAAAAAGCCCTGTATATTGTGGGCTGTTGCAGGGTGCAGGAATGAGAATGAGGAGTCACAACAAGCTCCTCAGCCCTACAGATGCCTCCTGCCAGCAGCTCTTCTCTGGCCTTTGGGGTCTCCAGCCACAGTGCTGACAATACAATCTCTTTTTTCCTGGGGGTACATAATGCCTTTAGTGAGTATAATAATGAGGAATGTTGCCTTTGAAAACACCAAACCAAACAAAAAATCTCCTTGGTGCAGGGAAACCCTAAACCCTGAAATCACTGTAGTCCATATTTTGGCTGGCATGGTCTGGCCTGCCAGATCGAGAACTGCAGATGAGGTTGGCTTCTCTACACAGGAATCCATTGCAATTACGTTGGGCTTAAGTCTTGAATATGGCTTGCCAAATCCTTTTGGGTTTTGGAAGTTTCATTTCTTGACTCATTCTGAGGGTTGCTGATCAAAATTAGTCTTAAATTGATTTCCTGCTATTGTCAGCTGTTAAAATGAATTGATCCCAGCAGCTGTTGTACAAGTCAAAGAACTGACTTGGGTCCTGAGGCATCTGTCCTGGAGAAAGGATGAAACTCAATTATCTTAAAATATTTAGCTTTAAAAGACCTCTAGGCTTATATTCCAGCACTAAGATTTTGAAGATTTGGGTCTTTATGCAGGTCTGCCTCAGAGTATTTTTCCTTCAGTCTTTAGGTGCAAGGGCTCTTGCACTTTCTTCAAGCATCCAGTTCCAATTGCCGTTGGCAGCAAGGTTCATGTGGACACATCGTGAGTCTGTTTAGCAGTCTACTATCTTCCTGGTTTTTGTTTTCCCTTCAGCTCTGTCTTGTCCAGGTAACATTAGAGTGCTTTGCATGACTCTTCAGCAACTTTCTGTGAGTGCAGTTGAGAAGTACCCCTCAATGCTTGCCTGGAAAAGGATCTTCCACAGTGAGAAATAAAGAAAATGGGGAGCATATCCTGCCACTGCTCATTTCTTTTACTTCACGCACAAAGAGAAGAGTTGTTAACTAAGCAGCTGTAGAGAAACATAGGCAGTTTACTATTTTTTGTTTTCCTGTACCAAACTGCGTTGCCCATCGATAGCTGGGGGCTGCTGTGTGAACTCACCACCGTATCCCGTACATGGTAGCAGTGGGCTCTCGGCCTTGGCCCAGCACTCGCTTCTGGTGCTGTCAGCAACGATTTGGTGTGTTGCAGAAGTGAGCAGATTACTTGTTCTGAAATTCAATAGCGTGCTGGGTTTGATGCTAGAAAATTTTACTGGAGAGGTGAGAGCAGATTTTTTTGGATACTTCACAGGGTCTGACTTCTGTTGCTGACGGCATCCTCTGATGGTGCCAGTCTGTGCTGTGGGCAGCCTGCCTTTGGCAGCCAGGCCTTCTTTTTTGTAAAGGAAGGGTGAGCTGATAGAAATGCAAAATACAACATGAATGATGACTCAGTTTTCCTTATCAGGTTTGCTTTGTCTTTGTGTAGCTGAACAGTCAGGAAGACTGTGTGTCTATAGACAGTTATTGAAGCAATAACATTAAAAACATTTTTTGTTGTTCTTATTCATTGCTTTCTAAAAATAACAGTCCTTATGAATGCTTTACTTCTCGATATATTGTTTTGGTCAGAAGACTTTTGGATAGAAACTGGAACTAAATTAAAAATTCATAAAGATACCTTTATTTTATTTTATTTCATAATTTCTGAAAGCCTTTTTTGCGTTTCTGAAGCTGAATTACCAAATGGAGGTATCCGTAGTCAGTGAACCGAATTGTCGCTGTGTCTTCCAAGCTCTTGGAGCTGCTGAGGTTTTATTCTTCCTTCATCTCATCTTATTCATACTCAGTAAAGCACAATCTTCTACTTTTCAAATTTGGGTATATTAGCTTTGAATAAAGTAGCAATTCGTGTGATTCAAAGAAACAAAAATCCAATTCTTGCTAAAAAGAAAATAAAAAGGCTGTTTTATCACTTCCTGTTCTTTCTGTTCATCCTTTGCCTTTCACCAGCTCAGGGCCTCAATTTCAGTTGGAAACATGTCCTGGTAATAAAACTTGTTAACATGTTTGAATTTAATAAAAGGTACTAAGTGTAAGTTATAACGTAAGGTTCCCCTATCTGAAGCTTCATTTTAGCCATGTTGAGTGCATTTGATCTTAAAATCGTGAATGCATAAAAGGCCAATTAATGCCGAGTTCTCGGTTGCCTCTGAGAATAGGGTGCTATAACACCCTACTGTAACTGCACCCTCAAGGTCATGTGTTTGTAAGTCATGTTTTGCCTCTTACAGCTACTTTTGTGATGCTTTTTTATTATCTAAGCTGGTCTTTGTAGTTGTTGTTTCCTTTCTTTTCCAGAATGGATCTGACCAGTCTGGTGGTTTCATGCTTTCATGTGATGCATAGGTCTCTTCTTATGCTTCTTTGAGTTCTGATCTCCACTCTGTGATGCCACTTATGGTTTGTTCTTATATGAACACGTGATTGTTGGGTTATTGATTGTCTGAGGGGAGGAAAATAGAAGAAAAAAAACCCCAGGTCTGAATCCAGTGTGTGCTCACAGTGTGCTAACTAGTGAAACAGGCAAGCAATAAATGAGCAAAGCTGTAATCAACAGTAGATTTACCAAAATGCACAATGGCTGGAGTTCTTGTGCAGCTGTATGGGAGAAAACAAGACTCAGAAGTAAACATAGTTCTGAACATAAAAAAAAAATCACCTTGTGCTTAGCAATGTAGGAGCTATTGTCAGTTTGATGTACAGTCTTTTTTTTTCTCTCTTCAGTTCCACAGAATAATGAGAAGCTTCAGGAAAGTCCGTGCATTTTTGCATTGACAGCAAGACAAGTGGAGTTGATCAGAAATTCCAGGTACTTCTCATTGTGTATCAACAGCTCAAGGAAACACAGCTATATAATTCCCCTGTGCTCCCTCTCTGTGGAAGCTTTTCTTCTCTGCAAGGAAACGCAGTTTGTTTGAGGACGTTTTGAGACAGGCTACTTTTCAAGTAAAGCAAATAGCTTTGGAGATGGTGGGAGATGCTGTTTTACCCATCTTAAGTCCCTAAATTTCACTTCTGCTCCTCTAATCTTGCTTTTGAATAGTACGTTTGGGCAGGAAAAGTGGTATGAAATTGTTGATGACCTAAATTCTCTGTTGAGCTCGTGTTGTGAATATCTGCAGATTTTTCTTTGCATGAAAGGTTCAAAAGCTATACATGTAACACTCTTTGCATCTGAAAGAAAGCTTCCTTGTCGGAAAGGATGCTATAGTAACCGCATAAGAAAACATCTTGTGCCGATTAGGATTTACCCTGACCTCTGTCGTGTTGCAACTTTGCATCAAACAATGAAACGCCTGAGAGATGTCAGAGCAGGCAGGAAGGCTCCCTCTTCTGCTGACCTGCTCCCTTGGTCCGTGCTGCCTTGAAAGGACAATGATGCAGAAGAGGTCCTCCAAACTAAGCACAAAACCTTTAAATATTTCTCTTTATGGTAAAATTATACTGTTGTTATAGATTTGAAGAGTCATAATGTTTCTTGGCTATCCAGTGCCTGGTTACTGTTGTGATCCCAGGAGGTCAACAGAAGCAGTGCAGGGGAAGCTGTTTGAAGACTTAACAGAAAGGAAATGATGTACTGCAGGAGTCTTAAAGGGTGATAGAAGACTGCATGTGTTGTAGCTGGTTCTCGATGCTCTTTTCTCCACATTTTCAGATTTGTGAGGGAAATTTTCCGTCAGTTAACGCAACTTAAGTATTTCACAGGAGGGGTTTCAGCAGGTCCATCTTCTGCCACTGCTTGTGGGCGGCATCCAGATGTTTCCCCCAGATCTAAAACTGCCACATCAGCTCCTGTCCGTCAGCTGAACTGACCCAACCCCAAAATCAAAACACTTCTACTGAAACACTGAATTGGAATGTGAAACACTTTCAGAGGCAGAACAAGACTGATTTTGGGGTCTTACCTAACGCCTTGCATCCTGTGCAGAAATTAGAGAATGTTTTACGTCTTATGTTTACAACTCAGCAAAAGGATGCCAGGGAAATGGATATCTTTCACCCAACGCTTCTACGGTTTTGAAAACCCAGAGAAAGGCTGTAGAATGGTGCATTGGGGGAAAAAATAATTACAGCGCTGCTTATATTTGCAAAGGGAATTGTACAATTTAAATAAAATTCTGTGAAGTGATTCTTTAAAGGTTTATTTAAAAAAAAGCAAAAACAAACACAAAAAACCATACTAAAACTCTTGAGTCTGGCAAAAGCGACAGCTGATTTTGGTGGTTTTGGGGTTCTTTTTTGTATGGTTTTGTTTAGGGTTTTTTGGTTGTTTGGGGTTTTTTTCCCCACATCATTAATCTGAAGTTTCTGTTTCTTCTTTAATTTACTAGGGAGTTGCAACCCGGTGTGAAATCAGTTCAGGTTGTGCTAAGGTATGTCTGAGCATGGGGTTGATTTAACATCAGGTTCAGAACGGGGGAGGAGGGAGCACACGACCAAAAATATATTAACTTTCAATGTAGTTTTCATAGCTACAGAGAGAACTTACAGTAAGTTGTTTGTTCATGTGCCTAACGCAGGCATCTTAAATTCTACTTTCTAACCTCTTCCTACACCTACTGCTTGAGTTAGTGCTGCAGTAGAAAACAGCAGCGTCTCAGATTTTGCTGCCCAGGTATTGAGCCTGCATCCGATCTGGGAGAGCCAAGTGGGACTGGCTTTGCTTTGGCCAGATGAGGGAGCATGGGTTGGTGTGGTGATGGTTTGCTGCAGCAGCTGATGATGTGCAGAGAGCTTTGAGCATGCAGACAGCGTGGGGATATTGAGACGTGTTGTTTCTTTACAGAATCTGTTACACGGACACTAGTTCTCCTCAGGAGGATCAGTACCCTCCGAACATTGCAGTGAAAGTGAACCATAGTTACTGCTCAGTGCCGGTAAGTCACCTCAGTGTGACACTGCAACTTTGGAAGGACTTGTGTGATTTAGAAGGAAATCGGTTTCCTGATGGATGCAGTCAAGAAGCCAGAGCATCAAAGTACACTGCTTAGTTTTAAGCTAATTTTCTAATGGATTAACTATGCTGTTAATAAACTGTTCTTGTAAAAAGACTTGCTTGGTCTGACTGTTCACCTCCCTTCTTTCCCCCCTGCCCTTGAAAACTGTGGGTGAGTAGAATTTAGTGAAGCTGGTGAACGGATGTACCCACATAGAAGCATCTTCAGTAAAATATATATTTTTATATATTTAATCTTTCCGTCTTAGGGCTACTATCCATCAAACAAACCTGGAGTGGAACCTAAAAGGCCCTGTCGTCCCATCAACCTCACCCACCTCATGTACTTGTCTGCAGCAACCAATCGCATCACCGTTACCTGGGGGAATTACGGGAAGGTACGTGCCAAAAAAAAATTGCACAACACTGCGCAAACGAGTGCAGAAGAGCAGCCTCACTCATCCTTTCCTTCCCTTCTCTCATTAGAGCTATTCCGTGGGGCTGTACTTAGTGCGGCAGATGACCTCAGCAGAGCTGCTGCAGAGGTTGAAAACTATTGGGATCAAACATCCAGAACTCTGCAAAGCACTTGGTGAGTATATCTGCTTATGAGGTGGCTCGGGGAGGTCTGCCGTATGCCTGCAGACTGCAGCATTCCAGAAATACACTTGGGAACAGCTGCCAAGTTTTATACAATTTCTTTCCTCTGGTTGTATTAAAAAAAAAACCCAACAACCCACGCTTTTTATTTGAACAGACTTGCTGAGCTGTATGTCAGTCGTGTGAAATTGCCCCAAATCTGTGTGCAAGTGCAGCACTTCTGCAGCGCGTGTTTCCCGTGGCTCTGCAGAAGCTCTGAATCACTTTAGTTGGATTTAGAATTTGTCCCCAGGTCGTATCGTGGTGAGTGCCGCTGAGGGCCAGTGTCGTTCTGATGCGAATGGCTTCATGCCTTCACCTGAGTAATTATGAGCTGATGAACATTACTGCAGCACCTCGGCCTTGACCCGCACTATTTCCAAAGGAGGTTTCTGGAGCAAGGGATCCTGGTGAAAATGTCCTGCTGCCCCAAACCCTGTGAATCCTGGGGGCTGGCAGTGGGATTTCACCACCAGCACTTTCATATGCGTTGAGAGCTTCAGAGAAGATGATCCCAAGAGATGCTTATCCTAGACCACTCAGGTAAATCATCATGGTATGAGGCAAATGCAAAACATTAAGAATGAGGGGAAATTGTCTTTCCAAGGTGGAATCTGACTTGCAGCTCATGAGAGTCCGGAGGATTTCCAGTTATTTAATGTTACTAGTTAGTTCGTGGTGGTCTTTCAGACATACTGTTCAGATCATGGACAGCTCTTACTGAGTAGCCTTGAAGATAGATTGAATTCACAGGGGAGATGATGATTTCGGGCATGTCCAGTCTTCAGATGCCTGCTGCACGTTGTGGCACGTGCTGCTGCTTCTGCCAGACTTTTTGATCTTTGTGTTAAGTGCAGCATTTCTGCAGCAGATGCCAAATGCTTGTAGACCTGTGTGCCACACCAAATAGTGTCCATGGCAGTCTGGATCATACTGGGCCACTCTGACAGCCAGCACTTATCCACTGACATAAGAAATGAACATTTCTGTTTGTTAAATATCCACCGTTCTCAGAAGCCCATGGCACTGGTTGTGCTCCTTTTATTGCTGTTCACCAGAAACTTAACTGACCTGAGCAGAGGCTGGCTTTTGAGTTGCCCTAAACTGTAGAGGATCCTCTCATTCCTCTCTGCCACTTCTTGAAACCAGGCTCAGCAGTGTGTGCTGTTCGCTTTATAGAGAGCACTTGCAGGATGGCCTCTCAAGCCAAGAGTGGCAGGCAGAGCTGCTGAAATCAGATTTCTTGCTTTTTCCACTCTGTAACAAGCATGTGCTTTCAGTTCTTCTGAGTTAGATAACTAGCAGCTTTGGCTGGACCTTGGGGCAGAGATGAGTTGCATTTGGTCATCTTAAATTTAACCAAATAGGGATGTTGTCTTGTTTCTGTTCTTTTGGCCTGTTACTGCTTGAAAGTTGTTTGGACATCTGAAACTGGCAAGCACAAGCAGCTTGTAAACTTTGCTTTTATAGCTCTGGTCTGTTCTGCAAGCAATTCTGCGTCATTTGCATTGCAGTATCCCTCACTAAAGCCACCCTTTGACTCTGGTTGCATTTCAGCGCTGACTCATCTTCCTTTGCATATGCTTCTGTTGACTTTAGTATAGGAACATTGTCTGAAAACAGAGATGCTTACATACATGACTGTGGGTCCAAAAGGAGTCTTAAAGCAGCCTGATTCTACTCAAGAGGTCCTAGAAAATGCCCATTTTTCCTTCTCATGAATTATCATAACTGATACACGGAGAACGCTCTTACAAAGAACTTTACGAAAAATTAAGCTTGGATGAAAAGTCTCCTAATGTGAAGAAGACACCACCAAATCTTGTAATCTCATGGGAATTTCACATCTGAGAAGTCACTCTAATTAGAGCTGTGTGTTGGAAAACTGTGTGTAGCTTCGTTGTCTGGAGGCATCTTGTTATGATCTGAAAAGGTCAAAATAAATGGTTGACTTGCTTCAAAGAAAAATGGTGATGGAAGTGTCAAAAGCCTTTCCAGACAGCAGTGTTATCAGCAGCTGCTCTTCAGGAGTTGGACAGCAGTTTGAAGCTAATTTTCTACGTTAATTCCATACCTCGTTGCAGGACCTGCACGTGTGGGACTGCACACTTGCCGTGCTCTTTGATTTACCTGCAGCTCCCCTGGGTTTTCCTTTCAGGCTGCAGCAGCAGGGGCTCTGCAGGATTCTCTCCCTCCTTTCCTAACATCTTATTCTTTCCGAATATATGTTGGATTGCTGCTTGTGACTGTTTTTGCATGGCTGCCTTGCTCTTTGAGCTGTCTGCCCTGCTACCTCTGGGTCTGCTTGCAGTTCCTGTGAAACCTGGAATAAACGAGCTGGCCAGCACCTAAGCTGAAGAGTTACAGCCCAGTAACACTAAGAGAAGGCTCCTTTATTTGATAGGGAAATTATGGAATGTGGTTTCCTGTCAGTACGAGTGCATCCCGTATTTGCTTACTTCTGGAGTGACTTTCTCGGAATTTCAAGGGGCAGGGGGAGGCAGTTAACCCTGTCCTATTGCCACTGATCTCAGAAGGGAATAAAATCCATCATGCCTGTGCAAATGACCAGATAAGCCTAAAGTAACTTCATTCCAGAAGTCTTGCCATGTGCTAGAGTTTTCCCTCACTATGGAAAGTCCAGGTATGTGGGTCGCTTAGGCCCCTCTGAAGTGAGTTACCTTTGTCCCAGCACTTAGTGAACTGAGTCCACTCAGTCTCCTTCATTTACTCTGCCTGGATGAGAGGCAGAGGGATGAGATGCTGTTTGGCTGGGAGACCTGGCTCATTGGGAAGGAGAATCTGTAAGAAAATGTGAGCTTTCTCAGCCAATAACTGCTCCAGCTGGCCTGTAAGCCACGAGCTGCCTCATCATGCACCTGGTTTTTGGCTAGCCAAGCAGCGTCTCTACTGAGCTCTGCAGGTTGCACAAGCCTGGTTGAATACAACGACTTTCTGTCTTCCATGTCCTCTCTTCCTGACTGGCAGAGGTGGTCACTTGTGGGGAAAATGACTCATCCACAGCCAAGGGCTGTCCATGAGCTGCTCGACCTGTGCTATGTGTTCCTTCCAAGGTTTAAGTTAAATTTTGTGTTCTCTACTCCTACTGCAGTAAAAGAGAAGCTACGCTTGGATCCAGACAGTGAAATTGCCACTACAGGTGTTCGTGTCTCTCTTATCTGTCCGGTAAGTCTTTGCGATATATTTTAGGCTGCTTTTATCAAGAAACCCTGTTCTGCTGCCAGACCAGCTTTGCAAGCTAATGAAGCTTTTTGCTTAGGAGGAGACGTGTCTGGTGATGGATTGGTGTGTTTTATTGCTGATCTTCTGCTCTTTGATTCAACAGCTAGTGAAGATGCGGCTGTCTGTCCCGTGCCGAGCAGAGACATGTGCACATCTGCAGTGCTTCGATGCAGTCTTCTACCTACAGATGAATGAGAAAAAGCCCACATGGATGTGTCCTGTGTGTGACAAACCAGCACCCTATGACCAGCTAATAATTGATGGGTGAGCACATACACTTCTCTATCCTCAACCCCTTTCTTTTTCTCTGCTGGATCCGGCACCTTGTCTTCTGGTCTCTGCATCTGTTTGAAGTTCACCTTGAAACAGAGTTGAAGCTTATTCTACTGGTGCATAATATTCTGATTTAGTTGTCTTGGTGTGTTAGAGCCAGGCTTGACTGCTTGCCTGCCCTTCTTAATTTTTGGATTGGACTATAAACTGTTTTGAGACTCATGCATTTACTGCTTCACTCTTCTCATCAGGCTGGTGAACCCGCACAACTAGCTGCCTTGGTTGACCAATACCATGCTGCGTGAAATAAACCACTTCATAAGCACCCAATAAGGTGATTTTTTTACAGGAAACATCTTCCTGTTTTCTTGTTGGAGTGAGGCACTCCTCAGCTCACAAGCAATTCTTGGCGTGCTGTAAATTTGATTAGTGTTTTTTTTCTGTCGGCTATTAAACAGAATGTCCTGCAACATACAGACTCCAAGATAGTCCTACATGCAAACTGCAGCAGGAGCTAGGCTGACAGCAGAGGCCACCTGAGGCAAGCCAGAAAGCTGGTGATGATACTTGTCAGCTCCAGAAACATGGGTTCCAGAGGCTATCTCTAGAGACAAGCGCAATAAAGTGCCTGGCATATTTCCAGGAGCAAAGGAAGGAACAAGGGAGTGAATTAATGGGAACAGTAATCTCCACCCACCCCTCAGATGGTTGCCTCAAAATGCAGGGAGCCTGTTTTTATGGGCTGGGACCACTGACATCCGCAGTGGTGTTTGCCAAGCCAAGAGCAATCCTGAGGGCTCGTGGAGCAAGATGCACAATCCTTGGCTTCTGGAAAACGATCTCCACCCTCATGGCTTGTATAATTGGCCTCTACTGCAGATTCCCTCAAAAGTAAGAGTAGTGAGAAATCTTTCGGGAGCATCCTGCTCCCTTGGCACACAAGGCGGAGAAGTGAGCAGACGAGTCTCAGCCTGGGTGGTGCGCTCCCAGGGCCAGGGTGATCACGTTGTGAGCATTGCTGCGTTTCTAGGTACTGATTTGATCCAGGAGTTGCGGCTTTTTAGACAGTCTGAGGCAGCCTAGGCATAGATAACCTGTTTGCTTTGTCCTCTGGCCAACACCAACAGGAAAATCCAGTTCCTTTGAGATCTGTAACATGGCTGCTGAGACTGAAGGGGAAGGTACGAGGGCTTGTGGAACCTCCACAGATCAGCAATGCTCACGTCCCTCCAGGACGAGGAGGAGGTGGTCGCTGGTGAAGGCTCAGCAGATTTCTTTGTCTCTGCTCTGCAGTGCTCAGGACTGGGTTTCAGTGCCAGTTCTATTGGATGAAGGTGATCTGCAGCTCTCCCTGAAAGCCGGAGGGAACCTGGCAGTCACAGCTGGATGTTGTTAGTCAAAAACGAGGCGTAGGCTCCTGAGGAGGTGGTTGATTGGCCAAGTCTAAGATCCTCTGGGCCTTGTCAGCTTTTTTTGGTGGTTGCTCTGTGCTGGGTGACAGGACCGGCTGTGGAAACCCATTTCCCACTTGAGCTGGGAAGTTTCTGCTTTCTCCCGACAATGTGCCATGAATAGTTTTCCTGAGCTCGTAAAACTTCTGCCATTAGCTCCCCTTTATGCTGAATGGAAATGCTCAAATCTGGAAGTGAATAAGGCCTTGCAGAACAGTGATTCCAGTAGCGTGTGCAAAAAACATAGGCAGATGGTGGGATGTATCGGAGTAAAGCGAGTACCCAGTTTGAGACACAGGGAGCCAGAGTAAGGACCCCCTTGGTCAGTGTCTCTGCAAGGAGAGACTGCTGACAGCAGGGTATCTGCACGGGGTCTATTTTCAGTTGGAAACATGTTTTGGGGTTGGTTTTTTTAATATTCAAGGAGGCTGCATGTATTGTTTTGGTGGCTGCTGTGGAGGCTTTGGGAAACCGAAGCAGGAAGGGAGAGAAATGCTGCTTGTAGGATTGCATATTTCCTGATGTCCTGGGATGTTTTGTCCTTTGCTGTGGTGTGAGAGTACCTGCACCAGCCCTGGCATGGCTCTAGATGGGGCACCAGGTGTCTGTCTGGACGTGGTACCACAAACTTGGGAAACTGGGTGAAGAGGCAAGACTGTCTTCTAATTGCACGTAATTAAAACATTAGTTCATGGTTTAGGTACATTGTCAGAAAGGACTGGGATGGTTTGCACTGTCAGAACCTGTACCTGTTTTATGGGAAATAAAACCAGCACTTGACTGCAAGGGCTGTCTGTTTGGCAGCTTTCTAACACTTAATTCCTTTTAAATTTAGGGCTGTTTAAGGTGAAGATCCAGGTTGATGGCCCTTCACTAAGTGGGTCCTGCTGATTGCCTCAAGCTTAACAAATGACTCTTTTCTCCCTCCAGGCTCCTGTCAAAGATCCTGACAGAATGTGAAGATGCAGATGAAATAGAGTACCTGGTGGATGGCTCCTGGTGTCCCATCAGAGCTGAGAAAGAGAGGAGCTGCAGCCCTCAATGTCCAATATTGGTTCTAGGTGAGTATCCCTGGGGCTGAAGATTTGAAATCGCTGTAGGAAATGTGCATAGATGGCAAAACTAGTTCCCCAACTGGCTTGAGAAAAGCTGTGTGGTGCCTTATCGAGTTTGTTTCTCAGAGAGCTTCCTCCAGGTAGCACCTTTGTTATCAGCCTCCCCAGAAATGAACAGCATCGTCAGGGTGCATCGCAGCCTGCAGAGGAGGGCCCGCAGGTTTGTGGTACCGGCTCTTTTTATTTTTTTTAGGCGGTTGCTTGAATGGGGTTTGTTTCGTGCACCCTTTGCCTTTGAGACTGGACATGAGGAAACATTTCTTTACAGAGAGGATGATCACACACTGGAACAGGCTTCCTCGAGAGGTGGTCAATGCCCCAAGCCTCTCGGTGTTTAAGAGGTGTTTGGGCAGTGTCCTTAAGAACAGCTTTAGCTTTTGGTCAGGCAGCTGGAGATGATCCTTGTAGGTCCCTTCCAACTGAAATTATTTTAGTCTAAGTACCACAGAGCCTTGAGAGACCCAGAGCATCGGAGCATCCTCACAACTGGCCATGAAGTATCTCAATTAATCCTCTCTCTTCTCCCTCCTCTTCCAGGTTCTTCAGATGTGAATGGGCTCTTGCCCACTCCGAACGGCAACAGTGAGAACGGCAAAGCCACTGCTGACGTTGTGGATTTAACACTGGACAGCTCATCATCGGAGGAAGAGGAGGAGGAAGATGAGGAAGAAGATGACGATGATGAGGGACCCCAACCAAAACGACGCTGCTCTTACGAGAAAGGTTTAGTTTCTGCCTGCTGACTGCGGAAGCAGCTCTCAATCTCAGAACGGACAGACTTGAATACTCTGGTGCTTATAAAACTGGAGGAGAGGGAGAGCATCCTCTCCCACCTCATCTCCCTTCCTCCCTGATCTCCTTTGACTTTCCTATTCCAAATTAGTCATTAAAACGTGAGAAAAAAGGAAAAAAAAAAAAACACAAACAAGAAATGAAAAACAAACCATTGAGCTGCTTCTTGGTTGGAAAACGACCCCACTCAAAGCCTGACCCTGAACTGGAGTCTGAAGTAAGGAAAGTGTCTTAAGCCGGGCAGTCAGAATGCACCGCTCGCTGGGCTCTGCTGCCCTTCTCCAGGACGGTTTGAACGGGTGGAGCTCACCTGCAGATCTACAGGACATCAACTCCCGTACATCTCCAAAGCTGTGTGCATTTTTATTGTCTTGTTAAATAACCATTCCTTAAGTAATCTCAAGTTTTTTGCTGGATGTGTGAGTCCGGGGTTGGGGAGGGGCAGGGGAGGGGAAGCAGGGGAAGAGGAGAGGGATGGGAGGGGGGAGAGGGAGGTTTGTATAACCCAGCAAGCATAGAAGGGATTTTTAGGGGTGGGGATGGGGGGGGCACGGGGTGGAAGGGAAGAGACATACGGTTGGAATCGCACTGTTCTAGATAGGAGCTCCAGCAGCTCTGCACCTCATGTAAAGAGACACGTTTTGAATCTTTTAACCTAACCCGAAGGTAACGTAGAAAATTGTGCGTAGTGAATCGTTTTAGTTGAGCAGAAGCCATGGGGAGGGTGGGGAGGGCTCGAACCACAAACCTGTTGTATTTTTGAAGTGCAATAACTTGGTGTTTTTGAAGACTTAAAAGGGCTGCGCATTCCCTTTATTTTGAGAAGGCTTTGTTTCTGGAGGCGGTGGCAGTGACCTGCAGGACAGCTGGAACCTGGCACGTGAGGAGGAGCGGGCTGGGGGGCGAGGGATGCTTGGGCCTTCGAGAAAATGCCAGGTGGGGGAATCTCAGTTTCTAGCCAACTACCTCGGTAAACTCCAATTCAGGTTTCTTTCAGTCACGAACCAGCGTGCGGCCCGGCACCGGCGCTGCTGGCGGCACTGTTGGCAGGGTGTTGAGGACAGAGCCGAGGGACGCTGCGTGGAGCCCCGCGACCGCGCGTTGACAGCCTCTGGACTTTCCACTTCTCTGTTCAAGACTTTGGTCCCAGACCCAAAGCTACTGCTATGCTCTTGATGGCAAAATGTTGTTGCTTTTTGAGTTTCCAAATGGTAACCTTTTTGACTTTGTCGTAGAGAATTTTTGTAATTAACTTTGCTTAAGCAGCTCTGCTGTTCCCACTTTAACGCCGCTCAACTCCAGTTTTGCTGTGGACCTCGCTGGCTTTTCTCGTCTGTAGATGAGAACAGACACTGCAAGGAAGCTGGCCTGTGCCTCTGCCCCTGGCCGTGCCCACGGGACGGGTGGCAAGCGGCAGCGATGCCCCCGTGCCCCACGTGAGGGACATCGCTGCAGCCAGGGCCACCTGATGAGCAGCGCCCAGCACCGCTGCACCCAGACCCCCTGAGCTCTGGGTGAGGGGCGCTTGGTGTCGTTGGGCCATCCCTGCACCCCAAATCCTCCTCCTTCCCTTTGGCATCGCCTCCTTGAGGCGTTGGAAGGGGGCAAGGGCAGTGAAATGGCAGAACCAAAATGATGGCTCTTTCCAAAGTGATCACCCTCTGTTTGAGGAAAACCGAGCACGGCCCCTCTTGCATCTACAGAACAGCCACCGAGGTCCACCCAGACGGTTTTAAATCTTTGTTAGTGACTTGCCCAAAAGCATCTTGGAAGAAAGCAAAGATTTATCTAAATGCTGTTGAGCACGAAGCCAGGACCTGGCACATTTGGAGGTTTCCTCTCCGAATTCTCCCCTGTCCCCCTCTGCCAGGTGGGATCCCCAAATCCCCTGCCCAGCCCGGGAGGGCTCTGGGCTCCACATCCCACTGTGGCCATGGGCAGGGGGAGCGTCCGCTGCTCCCAGCCCTTCCTGCCCAGCTCTGATTTGTCTTGGCAAATACAAACCTGAAGGCAAAATTGGGGAAGGGAGGGGATGAACAAACCCCGCTGCTTTCTCCCCATGCCACGGGCCGGGGGGAGCGGGCAGGGACGCGGCCGCTTCTCACTTTGCTCTTCTGCGGTTTCCAGTCTTGCTCCCGCAGAGAAACTCGGATTTGGACAACGTGAGCTTTGCTTTTCCTTCTCTGGTTTTTTCCTGTTTGCGTGTAAGCAATATGTTTTCAGGTTCAAATGGGGGCGGGGGTGGGAAGGGGAATTAAAACAACAAAAAATAAAAATAAAAACAAACCTGGGTAGAGCTCCAAAATTCAGTTTTACTGTATAAAGTTCTGTGGTTCGTGTCCCTGGCTGCACAGTAGCTTTAGAGTCCAGTTTTTTCTAATATTTGTATTCTAATTTAATTGCTTTTAAATTTTCCAGGCCAAGCCACTGTTTGGAAACATCATGCTTCTGTTACTGCTTTCTGTTTGAGTTGGCCAGCTCTTCCTGTACATATGTTTTTTCTTATATCCCGTTTCTTTCTTTTTTTTGTAAAGAGAAGAGAAAAAAACAAAAAGAAAATTATTTTTCTTTCCCTCAGTACACATTCTTCAAAGTTCAAATTATAGTGTTTGTTAAATAAAAAGAAAGATTTACATTTAATGCAGTGTTGCCTTGTTGGGATTTCTCACCTCAACACTGAGCTGGGGCTGGGGGGCGAGGATGGAGCAGGAGGGTCCATGGGGTC
>NW_010174453.1:0-14564 GCF_000695765.1 Mesitornis unicolor | reverse complement strand
GTGAAGGAAATTCCTCCAGAACGGGCACAAAGCCCCTCACACACAGTTGCTGGAACCAGGGTCCCACCGTGCCCCCACCTTGCTCCCCCTGACCTGTTCAGGGTGCCCACAGTGACGCAGTGGCACAGATGCTGCGGGGAGGCTGTGAAGCCCCTCTCTGGGGACATCTCCCCACCACAGCACCCAACACAACCCTGGACCACCCCCCCACGAGCACCCAGGGGGCAGTCGGGGCTCTGGCAGACACCCTTGGCCTCCCATGGTTGCTGGACCACAGGAACACATCATTTCCCCCTCTTGTGCCAGGAGATGCCGAGGGCCTTCCCTTGTAGAAAAGCAAATATTTAGTCTAGATAAAAAACCCCAAGAGCATTTTCCCCAGGTAATACTAGTAACTAAAATAATCACATTCACTTTGCTGGTTTAATTTTATATTTCCATTTCTACCTTATCTTTTTCCTGCAAGCATCATTAAACCACACCATAACAAAAATACATGAACTGTTATTCTTTCAAGAGAAGCCATAAACCACCTCAAAGCTTTTCAAGTTTATTCTTATCTCGTACATCTTCCTCTGGTTCTTGTTTTTTTTTTCCCCTTCATGCATTTCAGAAAGGTAGTTTTCCCTAATGTTAAGAAGAGTTGCATTGAAAATGAGATGCTGCCTCTGAAAAACCCCTCTGGAGGATTAAATAAGTAAAATATAGCCTGGAAATAAACTGGAACCTCATTAAAATAATTTTGCAAGAAGAAATCCTATTTTACAATAGGTTTTCAATATCACATAGAAAATTCTTAGAGTCATATATATATATATGTTCTTAATTCAGGACCTTCCATTAAAAAAGACATTACAGAGGGAACTGAAAGGCCATTTCGTACCCTTGTTTATATAAAAATGCATATTAGGCACAGATGCAATCTCCAGCAAAAGACATGTGATATGGTTTGAATAAGCTCTGCTTTGCCGAAAGGTGCTAATGAGGGTTGGCAAAGCTGCGACGGCGCCGCCAGACACCACCACCTCCTGCATTCTGCAGGGGAAGGCAAACACTTGTGTGTCGCTCTCGCTTCTACCTGTTCTGCTTGACAATTCCCTCGTGGATCCCAGATGGGAAAGGGGGAACTCCCCTTGCCCTACCTCCATGTCACCTCTATATAATGTATGATGCTGTCCCATACCTCAACATAAGCATGTACAAGGACACTTGGCTACAGCACTGCTGGGACAACCTCCGTCCTGCACGGCCCACGGCACTGCTCCATTGTCCACTACCTGTTCTCAGCCACTGTCCCCACCTCCCCTCTGCCCCAGCCCCACGCTGGTCCCCACCACTTGATCCCACACAAGAGAAGGGGACATTTCCCAAAGCAGCCGAGGTGGCAGTGAGGGGTTGCTGCGGTGTCGGGTCTGTGCTGGTGTGCCCTGGCATGTCTGCAAACAGGAGTCAGCGTACAGCCCTTCCTGACCCCCCAAAAGCGTGAAGGAAAAGGCACATCTGCAGCAAAAGCTTTCAAAATGGGAAAACCAAAATCGCAGCTTTAGGTGATGGAAAGAGGAGAGGAGGGAAAGCATCATTCTACTCTTCATTGCCTCCTGCAGGACAAGCAGGCCACAATTGCTCCCATAATTCATTAGACATTGAAGTAGCACTAACGATTTATATAGGCATGCAGGCTTTGACCCGAGCACGCAGCAGCACTGGTTGCCTCGAGCTGCTCCGTGGGGCTGAGTGTGTCCCCTCTGCCCACTCTCCCAGGGGCAGTTTGAGGCTCGGATATTTCAGTAACACCTCACCAGGATTCCAAACCGCCAGGGTCGGGTGGCCTTTTTATCTGCTGTACAAACCTTTCAAAGGCAGCTTTAACAGATGTGAAGAAAGGACATCTATACCCAACTGCAGCCACCGCAGCCTCCCTGTGAAACGGGACCCAGCAGAGTGGGGCCGGATCCATGAGATGCGCAGGATGCGATGTTCAGATCTTCAGAGAAAACAGCTGAGCTACTGCTTCACGGGCGTGGGGAAACTCTGCTGAGTTTGCAGATTCTAAAACAGGCCAGCAAAAAAAACCCCAGAATTGCCAGGTTTAACTTTGCATCAGTTCCCGGTGTATTGTTACATTTTTAAGGTGTATAAAACTATTGATCATAAGCAAGGCAATTATTTCTGCCCATATTTAAAGCCACACAGCGGGAAGTAAGGAGAGATCACTGAACCCACCCAGCCCTTTTGCAGGAGGGGGAAAACCTCTGTGCACAGGCTCCTCACACATGAGCCCATGCATGTCTGGAGGCCTCCCGACCAAAGTCATGGTTAAACCATGGAGATTGCCAAGATGGGAACAGTTTCAGACATCCTACACAACAAGAGGCTAAAACACAGGCGACTCGAACAGTGCACCTTGAGTAGCAACAGATACTGATCTCCTGAGGCTTCAAAAACATCACAAACGTAGTTATTATTCCCAGTCCCATGAAAACACTACAAGAACTTATCCGGCTACCTCAAAACCTCCATCATTTTGAGCGGGGCCTCAACATATCTTTAATAATCCCAAGACTGAAGCCCAAGGGACGTTAAAGCACCTTCCCTTGAAGCCAAAGAACTCCTTAACCTCCCATTCAGACCCCCCCAGTCGCAGGGTGATATCAGTGCAAAATGCAAGGGGTTACACACGGCACAGCCACCACAGAAACGCCTCTGCGGTAACCAAACCTGATTGTGCACGAGATTTGGGCGGCAAGTTTTACAGAGAATAAATATCACACTTCAATTTCATGGTAACTTAGGAAGGTTTACTGGCAAATACCATGGCTTTTACATGGTTCTACCAATTACCAAGCAATTACATGTAACCTAGATCTGGAGGACATACAGTAGCAGTATAATGTATTCCTCTCTGCTTTAAGAAGAAAAACGCAGTTAATAGAAAACACTTTTTTTTTTTAAATCATAAACCCCTCCACAATATTGCTGTGTGACATTATTAAAACTTCACATCAATATCAAACCCAAAGCAAAGACTGCCATCCCATTAACACATCAGATGTGGGACGATCAATAAAAATTTTCTTTAACCTGCGCCATATGTTGCTCCCCACAAAGTTTGATTATTCAGATTCATCAGTTTGTACCTTAACCCCCGTGCAATTAAATCCCATTTAGCAGCACTGACCTCCTGATTTGAACTTGTCATTCCTACAGCCGGTTTGGAGTTTAACAGCACTTTTAAATAATGAAAGCAAAACGCCTGTGAATTAACGGCGGGGTACAGGGAGCCCTCCATCGGGAAGGCCCCCACGGCGCTGCCAGCCGAGAGAAAAAGGAGAAAAAAAAAGAGGAAAAAAAAGTGCCGGCACATTTTAACATGTTGTAGCATATTTGTAAACATTGTTAATCATGGATTAGCAGATGGTAATGTTAATTGCACCTGTGGAAGTAACAAGACCTCAAGGTTGATTACATTTACAAACTCTGATGGGGAGGATTCCTCCCTTGGGCGGCGTTCCCAGCACTGCCCCAGTCTCACGCTGTCCCCGGCACCACCCAGCTTTGCAAAGACCAGGGCGTTCTCTGCCCCAAAGCCCTTCCAGCCCCAGGAAACCTCAGGGGACCCAGGGGTGGACGTGATGGAATGGGATTTTTTTCAGTCGTGTTGATAATCTGTGCTGCAAAGGCGCAATCTGGGGCACGAGCTGAGCTGCTCTGGCAGCCAACTCTCCCGGGAGTGGATTTTGGGAGATGAAAAGATTTGTGTTTGCCCTCGTCCTGGGATAAAAAGGCCGAGGCGTGGAGCACATCTTCTGAACCAAGAAGGACAAATATTTTGCCACTGTGCTTAGAGACACTTTGATTATTGAGAAATCATTTTGGAAGGGCAATTACTAAATTTTAAAATCAATTTGGTAAATAAGCCTCTGAGAGGAATGCATGACAAGCAGCAGAGAGGGAAGAATTGACTTTCAAATTACACACACACACTTTGTTCATATCTAAATATCAAAGAGACTGTATGTACAAACAGAAGTAATCAGGAAGCATGTTTTGATCTTGCTGATGTACACAAAAAAAAGACAATTAATGTCCTCCTTTATGATATAAAGCCAGGAGTTTTTTACAGTTACATTACAGGGACAATTATTGTCAAGCTTAAGGCTAAAAATAATGAAAGACTATAAAAGCTACATTTTAACATTTAAAAATATCCAGGAAATTAACTGGAGAAGCAGGCAATGATCCAATTAATGGATCGCATTTATTAGATCGGGGCAAATTGCACAGCACAAAGCTCCATCTCCAAAGGTGTGACCGTGCAGAGGTCCCCGTGCTTCTCACGGGTCTCAGCCCGGAGCAGGATGGAGTTGGGTTTGAAGGAGGAAGCATCGGCCGTGATACACGCATCCAAAAGCCGTCTGGGTGGTGGCAGAGGGGGATCCCAGTGAAACAAAGCGGGGCCAGAAGTTTCCAGGAGGGAACCGGGCTAAACACAAACAGCAGAGCCATGTGGAGCGGGATTTACTGCGCTCGCAGAAGCGTGTGGCAGCTCTCAAGGAAAAAAGTCTGAGCTGCAGCCCCAGTTACACACGCAAATTCCTGCTTCTTCAAATTCAAGAGTCGTGCAACTCTCAGTAAGCCTCCTCTGAGGAGGCACCAAACCAAGGTGCTCTGCGGATACAGCGGCTGTACCGGGAAATTTCCAGGGGAGTCACGGTGGCTGCTGGACCAATGGACAAGCGACTGCGGGAACTTCTATCTCCCTCGCTCACCCTGTCGGCACTGAGGTTTCAAAGCTCTCTGGGAGCCTTCCAGAGGTAAAGAAGCTGCTCCACCACTCCTCACCTGCCTACCCCTTCGAGGGGGCAAGCCGGCACGGCTAAGCACAGTCTGATGGCACCCGGCTTTCCCTAACACACACAAACCCAGTGAAGTGCCTCATCTTATTAAAGTACTGCTCAAACCTAAAAGCAAAAAGGAGAAACTGCAGTTCCTAGGAAATCAGAAACATATACATACTTACCTATAGGCCAAGAATAAAGAAACGGCTTTATCCCCATCCCTGCTGCTCGAAAGGAAGGATTCAGTTAGCCTCAAGCCTGAATCTTTCTGGAACATGAGCAAATCTGAGCCACGGGCCCCCTCTGCTGGGGCACCCACTGCTGCAGGAGCAGTGCTGACAGGGGGAGTTGGCCTGCAGCTATCCTGGCCCTGAGCCTTTTAATTTCAACATTAAAATAAAAGACACTTTCAGCTCACAAAATGCAAGTGCTACGCACCCGCCCAAGAGCTGTCACGCCAGCAATGCCCCAGTTCACTATTTGGTGACCAGCTTACCTTCACACCTGGACACCAAAGCCCCACTCGTTCTACAGTCATCGTTTGGGGGAATTTGGGGGTTGTCCCTTTCCACAGGAGAGGGCACAAGGGCAGACACAGCTGAGGATACGTGCCACCGTGCCAGGCACCCTCTCCACCACAGCCACAGACACAGAAGTGAGGACTCAACACCTCTGCAAAGCTGTGCAGGATCCCATCTGCAAACCAAGAGGTCACAAACCTTCTCGTGGGGCTCCTTGAGGACCGCTAGCAGTTAAGGGGACAGATGTGGCCCTGAGACACCTCCGTGGCCACCGCACAGAGGTCTCTGAGCAGGAGAGGGAAATAAGACCCCAATCAGGCAATGGGCTGCATGAAAGCCCAGCGCTGGCTCCCACGTCTGCCCTTCCCACGTAGGTGGGCAAAGTCCCTGTGGCCACGGCAGCTGCAGAGCTGTGTCCTGTCCCCCATCCCAGGCACCCAGGGAGTCCCCAGCCCCACAGCCACCCCCACCACAGCACCCATGGGCCAGGGCCACATTGGAAAAACCTCCACATCCACAGCCCGGTTTAGAGACTTCATTTAGCTCAAAGGAAAGTCCTAATTAGTCACTCTGAGTGATTTACTTGTTCATTTGGAAGGGGGGGAAGTGGGAGTCTAAGCTGAATTGTTTGAAATTATCCCTAAAGGGCACTGTAAATTAAGTGTTAATGAGGAATCCTATGCAAAGGGCCACAGTAGCTAAATAAAATAATTAAGGTGCTAAGTGATAACATTCATTTGGTTCTCAATAATTTAGCCAGCCTGGTTTCCAACCAGGATATTTGCAAATGAAGCCACCCTCACTCCCTCCCATGCCATCAGTGGGGATGGTGATGCTGGGGCAGCTCAGCATGCAGCAGGATCAGGCCCAGCATGGAAAGAAAACTTCCCGAAAGAAGAGAACAAGCTCCCGATTCCAATTCCCCTTCCCACATGAAGGAAGTGCCCTGTTCCACTAATCACACCTGGATTTATAGATGACACAAAAAGGATTGATTGGAGTCTACAGCCAATCTTTACAGAGGTTTTATTTCAATGGGCTGCATTTTTCCCTGCTACAGCTGTTTTCTAACAGCTCCTGTCCATCCTTTGGCAGGGCTGCAACATGGTTTACAACCAAACACAACACAGTGTGTTTTCAGACATTCAAGCAGCAATATGTAACAGAGAAACCACCTTGTCATGAAGAGATTGCTACCAAGTAGTCCCAGATCATACCTGGATATCACCAGCACTCTCTTGGCTGTAAAGCAGGTAGCAGGCACAGGGCACAGCTGCTCTCAGCAGCACCAGCCAAGCACCAGCTCCCACCTACAGCCCAAATTCTCCCCACAGCACAAGCAATGTACAAAGTCTCCCATGCAACAAGCACAGAGCTCGCCGCCATCACCAGGTATTTTACTGCAAAAACTGAAGGATTTGGCTGTCTGTTTTTAAAACCCAGCTTTGTCTCCCTTCCTTACAGCCACTCCTCCAAGGTGCTGGTGGGAGGTGTTACCTATCACACACAGGTGTCTGACTGCAGCACTGAGCCAGGGCTCTGGTGGTATCAGGCATCAGTCAAGATGCAGCTCGGGTCAGTGGGGTTCTGCCTGTAACTTGCAGTGATGATGAAGATCCTGGAAAGAGCACTTCCATATCCACACCGACAGAGCACAGCCACAAAATGCCGAGCAGCTTCCCCCATCAAATAAAAAAAACTTCAGTCACCATGCCTCATCTTTTGGCTGCAGATGGAGTGCAGAAGAATACCTGTAAGAAAGTAAACATAAACTTTAAAAATATATTTTTTTAAACTACAAGAACATTGTTCTGCAGTCCTGTCTGGTTATTAAATACAGAAATTTGGGCTATGATGCCTTTGAACTCAGAACTGTTTTTACCAGTAGCAACAGACACATTCAGCGACTCGATCCCAGGGTGCAGTGCTCTGCCAGGGGGTATGGCCAGCATCCGATGGCACAGGAGCTGCGTCTCCAGGGAAAGCCCGTCACCTTCACTGCCTGCAGGACAAAGACACTGCTCAGGTCAGCTCACAGCCACTGCCACATCCCTTTTTCTGCTCCAGAGTACAGTTCTTGCTAATGCTCCATCCCAACTACACCCTGCCCCTAAGCTCACCAGCAAAGTCACCAGCTCCCACATAGCAGCAGCCAAGAACTGCCAGAGGCAAGACAGGCACCTCACCTCCCTTCCCTTCCTGGCCCACTTCAGCCTCTCCGGATCCATTTTCCAGCATCTGAAGCATTTTTGAGGAATACCTGTGCAACACCCCTGCATGCACAGCATAAAGCACAAGAGCACAGTAGCCTGAGGGCGACGATCCTCTGGGTAAACAGCCACCATGCCAGCAGACGGCTGCCCACATGCGTGGGCTGGCTGCTGTCAGAGGGACAAGGCAGGGGCCATGGGTGTGATCTGGTCCAGCAAATCCCACATCCCTATTGATAGTCACAGGTTCAGCTTTTTCAGCACACAGTACCACCAGCTGGGTGCAACTTGTGAATGCAGACAGTTTAACCAGAGGCTTCAATTGATTAGTTGTTAAACCATCCAACAGCCCTGATATGTTTGGGCTGATACACTAGTGAAACAGAGTTGAAATCTATCCCAGGTCATTAGTAGTTGTTTGACTCACACTGTCACAAAGGGAAATGGAAAGGGAGAGGCTTTAAACAATCCTGCGTGCAGACAAGTGAAAATGCAGAAGCCCACAGACCTCCCAGCCCGCTCAGCTCCCCAAAGAATTCTTCCACATTCATTATTTAGAGCTACACAGACAGCTACACAGCTGCAACACCCAGCTCATTTCAAAGACGTGCTTGCCCTCTGACAAATCAAGCTCTACATGCTGGAAGCCAAACGTTCCCCTTCCACAGCCACATCCCAGCCCCAGCCAAACCCCAGACTCGTCCTAGGACAGCACTGCCAGGGCAGACACGTTGCCTGCCAAGGGCTTCTGCGCCTCTGTCTGTGTGACCAGTGCTGCCACCAAGGACTCGCTCAGCTCACCTGAACTTAGACATTTACCCGAAGTTTTAACAGCATACGTGGATGTTTAGGCACTTTCTATGTCACTGGAGACTCACCCCTCCACAAGACAAACAAGGCCCTTGCTGGGCTGAGCTGCCACAAAATTCTTCCCCTGGTGCACACGTACAGCACCTCCCCAGCAGGTCCCTATGTACTGATCTGTGTGACGCCCCTCTGCCCAAGCACACAGGCTAGGAAAGTGTTGTCATTCCCATTTCACAGACTGGAAGCTGAGGCCCAGTCACATGTTTTGCTGGCCTGATCTAACTGCAAGATGCATCTTGTGTAAGGAAAAGAATGCTTTGGGGAATGCATCTTGTGTCATCTTCCTCCATAAAATAAGCCACACAGGCAAAAGCACCCTCTGCCTGGCATAAATGAGCCTTCAGAAAACCAAAATCCCATCCTAACCATTACTGTCCTCTTGCTGTAAGCCAGAAGTGCCACCAAGGCCTGGGTGAAGGTCACAGGGGAAGCCTAGGTGACACAGGAAATCAAAGCCAGGCCTCCCACGGCCCCACCTGCCTCTTCAGGGCTCGACTGTGGCTCTCTAGGGATGCTTCGAGAAAAAACAAGTATATTATCCTAATTTTTCCTGATTCAACACAGAAAGGTTTTACAACTTACAGTCATATTTGCCTCCTGAGCCTCTCAAACCACACTCTTGTGGGACTCTCCAACTGGGACAGCTGCTTTTGCCAGAGGTGCAATGGCTCCTGGAGTAATCCTCTCCTCTCCATGATAGGGGTCTTACGATTCCTAATAAAGGTAGCAATTTCGCTTCCAGCTTTTACAAAGCTTTTTATGGCTCTGGCTGCTTAAAATAATTAGGAACCATAAATTCAGGGCAAAAAGACTTGCAGGGTGTGACACGAGGGAGGGCACACTGACTGAATCAGATTAAATCCTAGTTTATACTGGTGAACAAAACACTTCCCACTTCAGATCTTTGACTTCCAGCTCTTAGCTTTGTCCCTCACTGACAGGCCTCAACGGCCAGAGTCAGAGCTTGGCTGAAACGATTAAAACAGGTTTTCTGCCCCATTTACAATTAACACCACTGTAACAACTGCAGTTTCCAGTGCAGGAAGTTCAAATCCAGGCAGAAGCAGCCGTGCTGGCAGTTCAGAGAAACATGCAAAACGAGCATCTTGATAAAACCAATTCCACGAACAGTCTTAAACCCCAAGCTAAGCACTGAAGGTGTAAGAAGAACAAATTACCCAGAAACTCTTCTTGCTCAGACACCTAAGTGCTCCCAATCTGTCCCTGTCCGCACACGGCTCCCAGTCTTTAGGGCAGCCAGCCTGCCTGTCACCTTCGGCAGCGACTCCGGTGCAGACAACATTAAGCTGGACTGTCCAACTCACTCTCTGCCAAGCCGGCGAGGATGCCAGGAGGGTGAATTCAAGTCTGAAACTGCTTAACTCACAAGACAATCTGCGCAATGCTAGGAAGCTCACTACCATGCTAAATTATCTCTGCTGCTCTCTGCAGCAGCGGGTGCGCTACATATTCAGATCTAGGACGTTTCTTCAAACAACCCCAGCATCAGACGACTGTAATGTTCAATTTTCTTTTCAGCGAAGAGTTAGTGCTCAGCAGAGAGTTGAAATCATTACTGCTGCAAGGTCTGGGAGCTCTCCTCATGCATCTACCAATCAGCCTCCAATCTCCCTTGACAAAAGGATATTTGGACTTTTTCCTGAAGAAATCTCTCATAATTCAAGGTAACGACACCACTGCCACTTTCACCCCCTTCCTTTCTTCTGGTAGTGTTGTCGTTTCTGGATGCATTTCTTTGTGGTCCATCAGCAGCACTGCCAGCCTCCCTGCTCCCTTTATAATACAGCACCACACATCTTGTAGAGATGCCAGATTTGCAGCATTGTCTTGTCAGTATTTCTAGGAGTTCAATAAACATTTTAATTAAAGGAATGTCGTCTGAGCTGAGAAAACCGCAGCACAGGGCAGGATTACAGCCCCTTGATGGCTCAGCGCCAGCATCACACTACTTCCAAGTGTGAAAGCTCAAACCAGCTCTTGTGCCAGGTGACACAAAGTGGGGGGCTACAGCATGGCCGCACCAGGGTGCCTAGAGAAGCACTCCTGGGTGAATTTCTTTCTCTAGCTGCCACGAGGCTATTACTGCCTTTCTCTTCACCTTCTGGGAGGCTGCACAACCCCAAACTCTGCCTAGAAAAGACGGCATCCTTTGCAAGTATTCTCTACACAAAGAGGGGGCAGAAGCAGAGGTCTCTGCAGGAATCGTCCAGTTCAGGTGCTCAGGAAAGCAGCACCCACTGCTCAAACAGCGCACAGGACTGGCAGGAGGAGGTTACAGCCGCTCCTCTTGCCAACACCGCAGTCGCCAACGGCTCCCGCCTTCTCCTCTGCACACAAAAGCAGCCACTGACCGGTCTCCGTGGTGGTCTCTGTGCCACAAAGCCCAACTTTGGGTCCAGACCATGCCCAGCAACAGCTCCTCGTGCTTCTTTCCAGACCTGGCACAGAGGTATATTCCTGTTTTCTAAGAGGAAACATGACAGAGCAAAGACATGGCAGGGCTCACCATTACAGCCTCAGCGTAGCAAGAGCAGACACATACCCTCTAGGTCTCTCACTCTGGTTTGTGGTTCACCAACACAGAAAATTCCGGTTCAGGGCTCTAGGACGGGATCAAAAGAGCTGCACAATACAGTGCAAACCACCACACTGTGGCTGTGCTGATCCAGACCTGTGCTGCCACCAAAACCTGCCATCCAGACCCTCTGCAGCTGCTGAACTCCCTGTTCATCTACACAAACTGGTTTGTTCCTGCACTTCCTACTGGGAGGCTTCTTGGCTTCCCCTCTCTTCTTCTGGGTCTCTATTTCATTTGCAGCCAAATCTTCTTGCTTAGCTTTTCTCTTCCAGGCCAAAGTGTGAGGTAACCTAACAGACCTGCAACTGGTGAAGCATCACCCTGACTGCTCCCTCACACGCACACTTCCACCAAGCCCAGAGGTCTGTATTGAAATTAAAACTGAAATACCTATTACTATAATAACAGGTTTATTCCACCGAAATTCCGAGCAACTGATGACAGGAACATTTTCCACATCCTCAGGCTTGCTGACTGTTCCCACAACTTCCCAGCCTTCTGCAGCTTTAGCCTAGAAAGGGAAAGGAAACAAACGTTTTAAAATTGCCTACTTTTCAAGCTTAGAAAGAAGTCAGGTATGCAAACACATTTTTTTAATGTTTTCAGTTAAGCTGACTGGCTTTTCTAGTTTTTTTTGGCATCCCTTGAATTTTCACCACCAAAATTCTCCCAGTACCACCACACAAACCTTGACTTAAGGAAAAAAAAACAAAAAGAATAATAAAAAAAAGTAATTTTCCTTCTGGTGTTTATTCCAGTTCAGCAAGCAAGCAGCAACTGAAAAGCTGGGTTTTTTTGCTCACATACAACAGTTCTAGGAAGGCTTTTGCCAGGAGAGCATACAAAAAGAGCAGTGTTGAAACAAATCAGCATAAAGCTAATCCACAGAGCAACGCAGTGGAAGTTCTCAGGCACAGGCTGAGCCGCCAGAACCCCACAGTAACGTTTTCAAATACAAGCGCACGTTTTCACACTAAGATGCCAAAATCCAGCTCATACAAAAGGCAGGGCACTCAACATGCAGTGTCCCGCACAACGAAGGAACCTTAATTATTTGTCTCAGAAATCCATTTTAACAATAAAAAAACCTGCCACTTCTTGTCAGCTTCATTTCCTGTGAAACTGGCACTTTTACATGATGTTATAGCAAATTTACACCGGCCAGGGAATGCCAAGCGTTAGGCCAGCGAATCTGGGCCCAATTAAATGAACTGCTGCAATGGCTCAAAACGTTCATAATTCAAGCTTTACAGTAACAAAGTGATTTTTCTAGCTGTTTCAATTAAATATCAATGTATTTTATGTGCCTTTCATTTCACCATCATCCAGAGCTCCAGCTGCCACAGACCACATGGGTTCATGTGGTACATGGTACAACACAGGTTTCCTAGCACCAAGTGGGAAGAGTGCAGGCTTGCCTCTGCTCAGCTTCCTCCCTTCCTCATCCCAGACTATGATGAGCTCTTCCTCAAAGGGACAAAGGCACGCAGTGACTCCGGAAGCCTCCATTCCCCTGATGGTCTGCAGCCTCTGCCCTCCCAGCCCATGCTGAACCCTCCAACCCCACTGCTGCCCCAGGGCTGGGGACCCCACACGATCAAGGGAGGGCAGGGGAGAGCCTGCAGCTCCCTGCTCTGCGTGCACACAGCATTCAGCCAGTCCCCAGCCAGGGCTCAGGGGACCTCCACCAGGAGCTAGAGCAGTCACACGGTGCTATCACGGGGGAATGGATGCACTGTGACAATTCAAAGCAACATCTCTGGGTTTGTTTCAGTATAAATCATTTTTTTTCATGTGCATTCCCTTTCCTTTTGCAGCACGTTCTGCAAAGGGCCCTATCTCACCACACCAGATAGGTACAGCGTAAAAAAGACTCCCTCACACCAGCCCTGGTTTCTCCTCTCTCCGCTGCTCCAAAGGCTGCCCAATGCTGCCATCGTGTGCCTGGGCCCTGGGATGCTGCCTCTGCTGCACAGTGAGCAAGACCTGCACAAGCTGCACAAGCTCCAGTCCCCATGGAGAGGAAAGGAGACAGACCCCATCTTACTGAGCTCACAGCCTGAATATAGGAGACAGACGCAGGGTTACGCTGCCATCGCCATGTTCCAGAAAAAGATCCACAACTCAGACCTGTTACCCCAGTCAATGGGATGGGACTGGGGGTGCATGGTCCTCTGAGACAGCACAGACCACAGGCAGCACACGAATGCAGAGCAGGAACACAGTACACTGCAAATAACTGAGTCCTTTTCCTGTACCTCCACTCTGTTCAATACATGCAGTATTTGAGGTTTTCTGAAAGGTAAAGGAAAACAAATGCAGACTGTTCTACCTTCAAAAAGCTCCGGAGATCATCGGTGCTGTAGACATCGAAGACTTCCATAGCTCCAGAGCTAGCTTTGCTCACTGTTGGAGTCAAGGGGCAGCTGCAAAGAAAAAAAAGAAAGGAAAAATGTCATATAAGACCAAAAAAGGAAATCCAGGAGAACTTCTGTTACTGTATTTCCCTTTCTTGCCTCTGCAACCCAAGTCCAACTAGTCCACTAAAGATCTCACTCACTGTGCATATACATTTTCCTATAGAGAACAGAAATAAACCCAAGAAGTAGGTTGCAGTGGTTTTATGCACAAGTGGACAGCTGAAACACAAAATGGGTTAAATCAAAAAGTACCCAGGGAAGTTCCTTACCAGTCCTGAATGCCACATCCTGCAGCCTCCCTGCAGAGCGCAACGCAACACAGCAGCTGGCCAAATTCAGCTCTCGAGCTCAGTCCTAGGAAGCCCTCTAAAGAAGCTGTGGAGCAATGCAGGCTAGAAACCTCCCTGGGAGCCAGCGGGAAAAGACAGAGAAAAGCTGAAGGAACAGATAATCAACCCCGTACCTGTTCCTCTGGCTCGCCACCACTCTGTCGACCCCCAAGAAGTACGCAGAGCGCAGCAGCGCCCCCAGGTTCATGGGGTCCTGGATCTGCTCCAACACCAGCCATATCAGCTGTTGGTTCGGACTCTCTTCACCCCCCAAATCAGGCTTTTCAGCTTCCTCCAACCTCTTGAAATGGAGAGGAGTGGCCTCCAAACAAACTCCCTGGTGGACCTGACCCCTGCAAAGAGCATCCAGTTCTCTCCTTTTGACGTAGTGCACTGGGACTCCCCGTGCTGTGGCCTGAAGGACAAACTCACTCATAACAAGCCGCCGAGAGCCGCTGGTCTGCTTGAGGAACAACCTGAACAGGTTCCTTCTGGACTGCAAAAGCGCCAGGGAACACGGCGCAATCCCAAATAAGATCTCTGAGCCTTCAGCCCTCACGATGGGCACAGGCTTTCGTTCCAGCCTCTTTCTCGCCTTTGGGAAGTCGACCTCTGGCAAGCTCCACAGCTCCCTGCGGGCTGGCACGGCCTGCTCTCGTACGACTTGTCCCCCGGCCGGGGCCGCCTCTGTGGGGCCGGGTCTTCGTGAGGGACACAGGACCTCGTCACTGCCCGAGAAACCTCTGGGAGTGCCGGCGGGGAAAGCTGGCCAGCGCGATC
>NW_010174452.1:590-808 GCF_000695765.1 Mesitornis unicolor | reverse complement strand
GGGGCGGGGCCGGGACCCCCTGATGGGGCGGATCCTGGGGCTGTGCCAGCGCCTCGCCCCATTGGCCCCCGAGTTCGTGCTGCAGGTCAGGCCCCGCCCCCCAGCGGGGTCCCAGCCCCATAAGTGGGGGTCCCAGCTCCATAGATTTGGGTCCCTGCCCCATAAGTGGCTCCCTGCCCCATAGATTTGGTCCCAGCCCCCTCAGTCGGGGTACCAGC
>NW_010174452.1:0-575 GCF_000695765.1 Mesitornis unicolor | reverse complement strand
AGTCCCAGCTCCATAGGTGTGGGTCCCTGCCCCATAGATTTGAGCCCCAGCCCCGTGTGGGTCCCTGCCCCATAGATCTGGGTCCCAGCCCCATAGATGTGGCTCCCAGCCCCATAAGTGTGGGTCCCAGCCCCATAGATGTGGGTCCCAGTCCCTTAAGTGAGGGTCCCAGCCCCATAGATGTGTCCCCCAGCCCCATAGATTTGGCCCCAGCCCCATAGATCTGGGTCCCTGCCCCATAGATGTGGGTCCCTGCCCCATAAGTGGGAGTTCCAGCCCCATAGATGTGGGTCCCAGCCCCATAGATTTTGCTCCCTGCCCCTTATCTATGGGTCCAGCCCCCTATATGTGGGTCCAGCCCCATAGATTTGGGTCTAGCTCCATAGATGTGGGTCCAGCCCCATAGATGTGGCTCCCAGCCCCATAAGTGTGGGTCCCAGCCCCATAGATGTGGGTCCCAGCCCCATAGATTTTGCTCCCTGCCCCTTATCTATGGGTCCAGCCCCCTATATGTGGGTCCAGCCCCATAGATTTGGGTCTAGCTCCATAGATGTGGGTCCAGCCCCATAGATGTG
>NW_010174451.1:0-2577 GCF_000695765.1 Mesitornis unicolor | reverse complement strand
GAGGTCAGACTGACAGCTCTGTAGTTCTCTGTAGCGCTTTTGATTTAGAAAAGACCAGAATTTTAGTGTTAATACAGCAGCATCAGTTTCTAGACAAGCTCAGCTGCTGCGCTTTTCAATGAAAACAGACATGGAAAATGGGAAAGAATGAGACAGATCCTGGTCCTTCAAATACTGGTCAAGTTTCTGACATGCTTATACTTTCACACATGCCTTCATTTACAGTAATGGGACTTAAAATTAATTCTTTGCATTTTTCTTTACAGTGCTAACCAGGAGCTCAATCTCTGCATCAAACAAAAGTATTTAGAGCCATTAGGCACAAGAACTCCAGCAGACGGTTGTAGTGGTCCTTGGTGGATGTTTCTTGGGGACAAGTCAGTCCATCTGAGTCCAGGTTTGTCTCTTAATTGTTCAATAATTCCTGTCAGTCTTCAAGTTAATTCTGTCAGCAAAGCTCTTCACTTACACAATTATTCTGAATCTATTTGTTCTTTACTTTGGTTGTATGCAATAATGTAAACTGGGTATAAGGTGCCGCCACTTTTCTTTTACCCATTTTGCACATGTGCAGAGACTATGAAACACAAGGCAAGGTTGTGTAGAAGTCAGCGAAAATGGCCTCCGTTTATGGCCTAGCTACTGCATAAATGGACAAATTCCTCACTCGGTGTTAAAACAGAGGTGTAACAAACCTGCACTGAACTCCGCGCTCAGTTGCACTGCGGGATCGTGAGGAAAGCGCTGAGGGGGGAATTACTCCTAACACAAAAAAGGCTCATGGAGAGCCGAGCGTAGGCCTCTCTGCTGTAGCTATACACAACATAGCCCCATTTATTTCAATGATCATGCTGGGGAAAGTGTTAAATTCTTCTCTACTGCTAGGCCTGAGGAGGGAATCTCTTCTTCGCGCTAAATGGAACCCTGATCCTATTTTGGGCCTCTGTGCAACCTTACTTTGGGCCTACTACTCAAACCTAGCAATAGAAACTGGCTTACAGTTGAAAGGCTTCAGACCCGAAAAGCACAAGGAAAAAAAAAATAAAAAGGTTTTTTGTTTTTAAAAAGATGAATTGATGGTGAGATATGGAAGTACAGACACAGCTTTTGAGGCCCACTGACCACTTCCACCACAAAAATGCAACCTGGGAGCCTAGCCCACCTATTTAATCTTTGTGCCAATTTAATTGCATTCTGCCCTAAAATATCTGGTGTGATTATAGGGCAGTGGTGGTGGCCCTGGGGTGCCAGCCTGTGCCCAGGGTGACAGATTTTGCAGAAGAGATGTAACTAGTTTATTTTTTGGTGATATGTTGCCTGTAGAGCTGTAAATAAGTGTGATTACAATTTGACATGGCTAGGAACTAAATTCACAAGGAACTAAATAATGAATTTGTCTTCCAACTGCTGGTTTAGACTGAGCGCGACGCTGATAAAATGTATATTTTTTGAATTTATTGTAATAATCTACACCCCTGCAAGCCTGATACACAACTGTTGAACTTCATTCTGATGTGTAGGCCCATTGATTTCAATCTGAGACTGATAAATACGCATTGCCAGACATTTTTACAACTGGGATCCCTGTGGGTTGAGGTCTGGCCAGGCGGATGTCACAGGATCCAACAAAAGATCTCAACACAGGCAGCCCTGGCTGTGTTGATAAAACTGGTAATAAGTAGAAATTGCCATAAAACTAGAAAATATCACCAAGGACATTCACCTTTGTCTTCCTGTGCCAGTTCACATGCATATTGATGGAGTTTTCCTGCAAAAAACATAGTGATTTTCAATTGATTACTCTTCTGTTTACTTCTGATTACAACTTTTACTTGTATTCTTATTTTCTTTTTTTGGATGCCTTTCAGACATTTCCAATTAAAGTATTAAAAAATTCTTTTAAAACGAGGCAGGAACAAGAGAGCTTAGGTTTTGTGGTTGTGATGAGAGGTTTTGTAAGGAGAAGAAAATCACCATCCTTGTCATAGCCATAAATGTTCTGATTTTGGAGCAGTGGAAACGTAAGCAAAGACTTATCTCTGAAAAGTCTCACTTTAGTTGGTGACATAGTAATTTACAAATGCTCATCTCTTAGATTTAGCAATGCCATGTCTCCATGTGTGTGTTTACATTATTAGTTGTCCTTTAGGCCCACATTTTCTGCAATCAACGTAGGCTAGGAAGTGACTCCTTTATCCTTCCATACCGCTGTCAGAAAGGGTACCTGTGCATCCATCCCCCTGCCAAGCACTGCCTTGATGGGCAGAGCATGGAAATTGCGAATTCCTGTGAGAACACTACCAGAACTGGAGTGATTGAGGAAAGAAGGGCAACACAGGGGCTGTTCAGAGAAAGCTGGGGGTAAAGGCCCTGGGACTAACAGCACCACTGCCTGGTTTATGTCCAGGGGACACCCCAGAAGGCTGAGAGCAGGGGACGGCCTGGGCTGCCGCCGTGTCGATGGCTGGCTTCCTCAGGGACGTGTGAGCAGCGAGGGATTTAATTTTAACAACCGAGCACTTCAGGAGATGCAGGAGCGCCCGTGAGGAGTGGGGCGGCGGTGCAGCTGGCTGATGT
>NW_010174450.1:950-1460 GCF_000695765.1 Mesitornis unicolor | reverse complement strand
GCTGTTGCGGTAATCCACCGACACCGGTGCGCGATTCACCGCAAATTACAGATTAGCAAAGGCTGATGAGTTTGCAGAGATGCCAGGGAAATGACAGAGAACGCAACGGCAAAGCACGAGGTTGCCAGAACGTGATATTCTGAAAGTTTGTCATGTAATAAAAATCTGAAAATAGCATCTCTTTAACACACTGAACAAGGTAAAAGCACACAGTACACCACCTTCTGCAGAAAGAGCAGCTGCCGAGAATCACTGCAACATCCACCTGTGAACTCATCAGTCACTGCCATGGTCAGGGACAATTAAAAAGCCATTAGCAGCATTACAGGTAGAGGCTTTTCAAAGCCTGCACACAAAATGTCTTGCAGTCAGAAATGCCAACTTGCACAGCTTACTGCTCTCTCCGTTTCACACATAAATTCGATATTTAAGATTGCTGATTCCACAAAAACCTGGATAAAATAAGTTCACTCTCTAAGACTCCTCTTTGAGTCTTTATTACGTGTAGGG
>NW_010174450.1:0-919 GCF_000695765.1 Mesitornis unicolor | reverse complement strand
CCCCAGAATCATTCCTTCAGAAGACTCCAAATTCTCATTACAAAGTGATCGTTTATATGCTACCCATTCATATATATTAATGAGATTTCTGAGAACTCATTAATACAAAGCAGGGAATCTCCCGAAATCATTAGCATACAAGTCCTCCTATCTGGTTATGCGCCCTGTGGTCTTCAGGGGTCGAGAGGATGAAGGCTCATTGTCTTCTTCGCTGTAACCTTTTCACTTTTCTCCCAGAAGCAGATGTACTTTGCCACTTATTCTACTAATTGGGCATTATCAGCACTACTCCTCTAAATATCTCGGCTACACAAACACAGGATACACGTATCCTTGGACATTCCTAGATATGGTTAATAGATCAAACAAAGGGGTTTCTGTTCAATTGGGGGATACCATTTATCTTCAAAGAATGTGCTCTGGCCTTCTGCTTATTTGTGGGATTGCTGAGTCTGCAGCTTAATTTCACAAAGGTCCTAACAAGCAGCCACTGTAACCCTTTCTCAGATTTTATAATGTGGCAAAGCTTACCACATCCTCACTTCATTAGCTTCCCTGTATTAATTAAAAAACCACGTAGGCCTTAGCCTCTTGCAGAGTTTGAAGCAGGATGAGCCCTTGTGACAGCTGTTCCAATTTAACACCAGACCGTGTTATATGCCACCCGGCTATGGCGGTCCCCACCACCCTTTCCAAACAGTGGTGAATGCTGGTATCGCCACATCGAGCTGAAGGGTTGGGTGCAAAATAACGACATAACTCGGCAGCAACCCCACGTCAAACCCCAGGCGGAGCCACCGCGTCCCTGAAGGTCGCGGGGTCGGGAACAGCGCCCGGCTGTGAGCGTCCCGCCCCCGCTGGGACGGGCGGGGCGCGGCGTGGACCAGCCCGGGCCAGGGGCGGTGGATCGGGGACTGCG
>NW_010174449.1:0-483 GCF_000695765.1 Mesitornis unicolor | reverse complement strand
TAACAAATCTGATTGCTTTCTATGCCAGAGTAACCCGTTCGGTTGATGCGGGGTAAGTGCTGGGCATTGTCTACTTGTACTTCTCTAAGGCTTTCATCATGGTCCCCTGTTGTCATTTAGGCCCAGTCCGTAACTGAGCACCATGATGCCTCGAAAAAGGGGCAAGTCAAAATAAGGACTGGGAGGGCTTCTTGCCACTTAAAAAGGTCACAGGCAAAAGACACTCATCATAAGGATTAAAAATAAAACAATTTTAGTTTCGTTACCAACATCAGAGTAGAACAATGGGAGATACAACCAGATCTTGAAGTCAAAACACCTTCCCCTCACCCCTCCCTTCTTCCCGGGCTCAGCTTTGTTTCCGGTTTCTTCACCTCCCCCCCACCCCATGCCCTGAGGTGCAGGGAAATGGGAGTGGGGGATGCAGTCGGTTCCAGCCAAGTGGTCTTCACGGGTAGGGAGGACTCCGCCCAGCCTCTCTCT
>NW_010174448.1:0-672 GCF_000695765.1 Mesitornis unicolor | reverse complement strand
CAAACACAACAGTTGCTCATGGGACACCCCACAAGATCAAAACACCCACATTTCCAACACCAGAACGTTCACAGCGCAGTAACACCCCCTGTATTTAAAGGGTTTCTGCTCTGCCACAGCCGCTGCTTCCACAGAGGGAGCAGGAAAGACCAAACTCAAGAGCGGCCAAAAAGCAACAGCTCGGCTTTGACAGCCCCCAGACCACTGCATTCAGCACAGAACATCACAGATTTCACAGAAACAGAGAGAGACCACGATTAAAGGTTGGAAAAACAGCACCACAACCCCTCACTGTGGAGTGTGACAGCAGCAGTGTCACTGAAACACAGCCTGGGTTGGGTTGAAGGGACCTCAAACCCCCCCAGTCCAACCCCCATGGGCAGGGACACCTCCACCAGCCCAGGCTGCTCCAGGCCCCGGCCAACCTGGCCTTGGGCACTGCCAGGGGGGGGGCCCCCCACAGCTTCTCTGGGCAACCTGGGCCAGGGCCTCAACACCTCACAGCCAGGAATTTCTCCCTAATATCCAGCCTAAATCTGCCCTCTTCCAGTTTAAAACCATCACCCCTCAATTCAACCCGCTTACCTCACAGAAAACAAACTGCCTGGGTAGGAGGAGATGGCTCTTGATCATGGCAATGATGTGACCACTTACAGTCCTGGTCTGAGCCAA
>NW_010174447.1:4167-5570 GCF_000695765.1 Mesitornis unicolor | reverse complement strand
GAGGATGAGAGCCTGTCCCCGCTGGCAAAGAAGAAGAGGGTCCTGCCGTGCCATCTGGTGCCCACTGCCTGCCGCAGCACTGATGCCAAGGGGGCCCCTTTCTGGAATCACCTGCTTCCCACTGCCAAGGTGAGCATTGCTCTTGGGAGAGGCATGGGCTGGCCTGGGGACACCTGGAGTTCTTGGGCAATGTGGTCCATCATGGCACAGCACCCTATCCTGTCCCAGTGCTGCAGCATTGGGGTGAGCAGGGCAGCAGCTGACAGCCACATTGTAGGTTGTCACCAATTCTTGACACCTTGTGGTCACTGGATCCTGGATACATAACACTCAGTGTCCAACAGCTTCACGTTAAGCCAGACTTAGCAGAAGGCTTGGGAAGAGCAGCTGGCCTCTACCTGCCTGACAAGGAGGAAGGCAGAGGTGTGGGATGGTTTGAGTCCCTCTCATATGTCCATCAGGGCAAGGGTTTGGTGTCAGGGAGTGGGACTGGACCAAGGAGTGGGAGCTTCAGTGCTATGTGTAGAGATGCCACTGCCTTTTCTGCAATTCTGAGGTGCCCATGACATGTCCCCAGGGTGCCACAAGCTCTCAGAAATGGGGTGGACTCCAGAGGTTTGGAACCACCCTGGCAGCTCAAGAGCTGCCTGCGATTCCTCCCTGCTTCTGCACCCCTCCTGACCAGCCCTCTGCCTTTGCCATGTCCTGCTAGCTGAGCCTGCAGCAGGCTCCTGCCAGAGCTGGCCTGCTCCTGGGGCATCCCATGGTGCAGGGACCCACAGGAACCAACGGCAGAGCTGTTGCATGGAACCAGGACACGCAGTCCATGGGGCACAGCTCCATTCCTGCCCATGTGCCCTTTCTGGTGGCTGTCCCCCAGCCCAGCTGCCCCCAGCACTGCCCTTGCAGAGTGGAGCCCTCCAGCAGCTTCCCTGGGTTTTCCCGCCCGGTCATGCCAGCCAGCTCCATCATCCTTTTGTGCTGTGCTGCCCTTTGTGTGGCTTCCAGAAGGGAAAACCCCTGAAAAGGGGACATCTTTAAAAGGAGGCTGCAGCGTGGCCCTGCTTTAACCCCCCTACCCTTCAGCTGTGGGAGCCTGGCTGTGGGCCGGAGTGGGCAGCATGACCCTCTGCCCAGCGGCACTACCAAGGACTTTGCATGAATCACCGGGGGACGGGATCTTTCCTGGGCTGGTCGGGGAGCTTCATCGTACGTGTTGCCGTTCCTTGGGAGGTGCCAGGGGGTGTTAGTGTATGGTTGTGTCTGGGGGTGTCTCGTCACTGGGGCTGGTTCTGAGACTTGCTTTGTAGGGTGGGAGATGTGTGCTGGCTTGGGTACCAGCACCCTCATCTGCAGCACAGCCACTTTTGGGGTTGGGAGGCCCCCCACCCTCCCCGAAACCG
>NW_010174447.1:0-4106 GCF_000695765.1 Mesitornis unicolor | reverse complement strand
GGACGGAAGCCTCTCCGATCTGCTGGGACACTTGTGGAGTAAGGCAAGGGGTGATGGCACCTCCCAGGGGTGCGCAGTCCCCAGTTGCTGCCCTAACACAGTGCTTGGTTTCATGTCCCCTGCAGAGCTCTGCGGATTGCACTGCGGTTGGGAGGAGGCTGAAGAGTGGGCTGCGCCTCAAATCGTGAGTGTCCCAGCAGCCTTGTGGGATGGTCATGGGGGCTTGGGGTACCCAGCCACCCCAGCACCCTGCAGCCCCATGGGAGGGTCAGTTTGGGTCTGATCTGCTTCACTGCCTTGCCCCAGGCATCCACCCTCCACAAGATCCCAGGGTGTGGAGTGGAAGGATGTTTCTTCTGCCCCTAGGGGGTAGGAAATTGGGTTCAACCTCCACCAAAGAAAGGGACAGGGGGACCTGGAAAAGGCAGCACAGGGCTGCATGCTCTCCAGTCTGACACCAATCTTCTCTCCTCTCTCAAAGGCGACATCTCCGGACCAGCCTCCGCAGGGGTACCAGGTCCTCCGCAGCACCCTGGGCCAACAGCACTGTCAGCCGCGCTCTGCTGGGCAACTTCGAGGTAACTGCACCCACCTGCCAGGGAGGGAGGTGGGTCCTGGGGGCCCCAGGCTGGGCTGGCGATGGGCATGAGAGCCTGAGCCTGATGGGATCCCTGGTGTGGGGCTGGGCTGGTTGTCCCCAAGGGCCCGGCACTCAGTGACTATGTCGCAGAGGCACCATCCACCAGCAGGGTGGCTCAGCCAGCAGATCCTTGGGTGATGTGGCAGGATGCTGAACTCTGCTGAGATTGCCACTGCAGAGCCAAGTGGCTGAGCCAAGGCACTTTCACTGCTTCTCTGTGTTGGATGGCTGGTTTTAGGCCACCAGTTCAGGATGGGTCTGTCTCAGAGTGAGCAGACAGGACCCCTCATGGGTGGTCTCTGGAAAGCTGGGAGACACGTGAGGGCAGCAGACATGTGGTTGTGATGGAGATGGGGGTGGTCTCACCTGCAGCTTTGAGGCAAGGGGCAGGGTGGGTGTCCTGTCCCTATTACTTACCTCTTCTCTCAGGAGTCCATCCTGAAGGGGCGCTTTGCACCGTCGGGGAGGATCGAGGGGTTCATGGCGGAGATTGGTGCCAGTGGCTCGTACTGCCCCCAGCACGTCACCCTGCCTGTTGACGTCACCTACTTCGACATCTCTGAACACAGCGTGCCCTCACCTTTCCTGGTACGCGGACAGGGAGGGCTGGGACCGTGGGGGAGGTGAGTGGGGCTCTACCAAGGCACTGAGAATCCTGGGGGCTGCTCCTCTTTAGAGAGCACGGCTCGAGCAACCACCTGTCTGAAGAGACCACTGGCAGTGCCAGGAGCAGTGTTTAACCCAAAAAAAACAAAGAGGGAAAGAAGCAGGAACCCTTGCAGGCATATAAACATGCAGGCTGCTGTTCAGCCAACTCATGGCTGTTGCTTTACCATCACTGCTGCGTTACTGCTTGCTTGTTCCCCAGGCTGGAGAGGGACCGATCTGGGCATCTTCTTGCCGCCTTGTGCCAGGTATTCCCAGCAAGAGAGGCTCTCGGCCCTGTGCCAGGTCTCAGCTGGGCTCTCCGTGGGCTGCTTCCTCTCTGACATGCTGGGTTTTTTTGTCCCAGGGAGTGATTGACTTGGAGGCCTTGGGAAAGAAGGGTTACAATGTCCCCAAAGCTGGAACCATCCAAGTGGTGAGTTGTTCCCTGGCCTCCATTGGGAGGGTGCTGGGTGGGCTCTGGTTGCCCCCCAGGGTGGATGTGCTCCATTAGATTGCTTGGCAGGGCAGCAGCCAGAAAGCTTGTGCAGGGGGGGTACATGGCCACCAAGACAGCACAGCGGAGGGGAGCATGGGTTCCCGGGGGTGCTGGCAGGGAAACAAGGTCAAGGGAAATGCAGGGAAGGAAGAGGTTGGTGGGGAGGGACAGGGTCTTGCCAGGAGAGTGTGTACATGCAGTGGGGATGGGATGGAGCACGGGAGTGGAGGGAGGTGGGAAGGTCTGGCCTGTGGCCTCAGGCTTAGCCCTCGGGGCTGGTGTGGGGCATTCTGGACCTTTGAGCCCACTGGTGCTGCCTGTAGATGCCCCAGTCCTGCTCTGTGGATCCATTCCTGTGCCCATCCCAGTCTCACTCCCTACTCCTCTGCCCCCAGACCTTATTTAACCCCAACAAGACTGTGGTGAAGATGTTCTTGGTGACATACGACTTCCAGGACATGCCGGCCAACCACATGACCGTCTTACGCCATCGTATCTCTGTGGGGGAGGAGGAGGGGGCCACCATGGCCCCCAGCAACCCGCTGGGCACTGGCCCACCCCGCAGGGTCCTCTGCTACCTGATGCACCTAAGGTAGGGCATGTGAGGATGGATGGATGCCTGCCCCAGGGTCACCCCTGCGCTCTTCTCCCATGCATTTCTGCCTTCCCCAAACCTTCAAGCTGGAGCAGGGGGGTGGCAGCCCAATCCCATCACCCTGGGGTGGAGCAGGGACTGGCTGCTCCTTTGGGGAGATCAGAGCTGCCACCCTGCCCAAGGGCAGCCATCTCTGTCCCTGTGAAGGCCATGGGAGCATAGCCACCTTGACCAGGAGCTAAAGTAGGCGAGGGGGTCAGCCCCCCACTGAGGTTGTCCTGGCCTTTCCTGGGAGCCTGAGGTCCCTCTGCCCTGCTCTCATCTCCACGCAGGTTTCACAGCTCCAAGTCAGGGAAGATCTACCTTCATGACGACATCCGGCTGCTTTTCTCTCGCAAGTCAATCGAGGTCGATTCGGGGATCCCCTACGAACTGAAATCCTTCACGGAGATGCCGAGGAACCCCTGCTACTCGCCCCGGGCCTGATCTCCATCCCCCAGGAAGCTTCCAGCCCAGCACTTTGGGGATAGATGGGTAAAGGGCCAGCAAGAAAGAACTGCCTTGAAATATTGCTCTCCCCATGCACCCCTGTCCTCCTGAGCAACACGGATGCCATGCCTATGCCCTGTGGCAGGGCTGGGATCACGAAAGGGGATTCACCAGGAGAGTCAGGGGCTGGGGAGCAGCCCTGCACTCCAGGGACATGCCCAAGCCTTCTGCTGGCTCTGCTCCCATCTTAGAGACTTGGCTGGAACTGGGGTGGGGGAAGTTGAGTGGGAGGCTCTGGATGAGGCTCCCCATGCTGGTTCTGGGGTTGGGAGCAGAAAGTGCAGAAAAGTTTGTATTTATTAGTATTTATTGTTGCTGGGATAGCAGAGGAGGCTTGTGCAGAGGATCAGAGGTGCTGTGCTGTTCTTTTCCCTTACCCTGTCAGTGCTGGATGAGGCTCCTGGCACTGTGGGGCTGCTGGGTTCAGGCAGCACTGCAGGGACTGTAAGGGTGACTGGGGACCGGGACCCATCGGGATTTGGAAGAGAGGGTGACTCACCTCTCAGCCAGGGTGAGACACAACACAGGTTTCCTGTGTTGAAAACCCTGGGAGAGGCCGAGACTTGCTGGACACCAGCTCTGCAGACAGCTTGGGGAGGCTTGGACTTGCCCTCCCACCGCATTAGGGCAAACCAGATCCCAGGAAGTCTGTGGGTGGCAGGGACGTGGCCATTGGCACAGGGCGCGGGGGCTAGGAAAGGTGGCTGTCCCTGGATTTGGGGCTCACTGCGGGAGCATGGATACAGTCCCCCTGTTTGGAGCCTCTGGAGCCCACATGTTCTCTGAATCTGAGAGAGGGCGGAGTTTGCCAAAAAATCAGAGCCTTGCACCGTCTGCATGCGTGGGGTGAATCCCATCCAGGAGACAGCTTTGGGCAGGGGCCCACTGCAGTGTGATGGGGACTGGAGGACAAGCAGGAGCCCTAGCTTAGTCCTCCACTGATCTGGAGCAGTCCCTTTTTTTTTGGCCTCGGGTGCTGTGGGCCAAGCCCAGAGGCCAGACAGGCAAGAGGGGAAGGGAAAACAGAGCTCGCAGGTACCCTGCCTGCGTCACCCCACGATCAGGGGGCTCTCCCAGGTTCCTGGTGCCAGCTCAGGCTGCAGGGAGCCCCACACTCTCTCTGTAAGGGGAGGAAGAGAGGGACAGGTCCCCACTCCAGCCTGCGTGGGGCTGCGACC
>NW_010174446.1:664-5205 GCF_000695765.1 Mesitornis unicolor | reverse complement strand
GGTGGGGGGTGGTGGTGTTGGTGGGGGTGGTGGGGAAATAGCCAAGCCAAGACGAGAGGACGCAATAACTCCCGCAGATGTTTCCACTCTCGCTGCAAATATCTTGTAACCTTTAATATTTATTCGTTACTATTAATTAAAAAAAAATTACTGAACTTTTGGCCCTTCAACTCCGACAAGCGGCGCTTTGTTTCTCTAAAATAAACTTGGGAGAAGCGATCCCTCCATATCAAACTAGAGATTTGAATTAAAGGCCCATTTTGGAGACTTGAGACTACAAAGGGTTACACATAAATAAATGCCACATTTGCCTATTGCAAAAGTTTTCTCTGTCCTTTCTCAGTCACAACAGGGGAGGAAAAAGCCGTCGTTTATTATCTAGCACTAGGCAGGAGCAACCCCTCCAGAATGCGCTCTTAGATTTGACCAGCAGAAGAGGGACTCTTCCCCCCCTCAACAGCAGCTCCTTTTGTTCTCCAGATCTCTTTCCCAATTTCAAGCTTCACTTGCAGATCCTAAGTTTGTTTGTTAATGACGCTATTACCATCTGGCTCGTCCTACTTTCCAAAAGATATAAATCTCCCCAGTTTCATTGCCTACATTATCATTTAAGTGCCACCATAGCTGGAAGAAAAATATGCTTTCAAGGCTGCAAATTCTCCTGCACGGAGTGAATTCCGCGGGCGCGGAGCTGTCGCCCGCCCCGCCGGGCTGCGGCCGCCTGGCAGGGACGGCTCCAAATGGATTTCACCTTGCAGCGATGCTGGGACAGGGGGAAACAGCACGCTTTCAGTTTTCCACCAGAAAATTAAGTAAAATTCCCCCACTCCGCTTCGCCGATTTTGCGGCTGTTTAATGCATCTGGCTACTTGGGACCGTTATCTTCGCGGGGAGAGGGCAGTATGGGTCCTGTTTTCCCTTACCCCGCATGAACCCCCGTCTCTCTGCTATTCCATGCGTGTGAACAAACCTTTCCCACAGGCGTCGTATAGTAAAGGGAGGAAAAGTTTGGGCTCCTCTTAGTGCAAAGCGGTTACAGATTTGTGTGCATTTAAGCATAAAGGGACGGGGGGAGGGCGAGAAGAGGTGGGGGAGGGAGTTGGTTCGGGTTGTGTATGGGCTCCACAATGACTCTATTTATTCGCTGCGACCAGCCTGGGCACATTGAATAGGCGCGAGAGAGACACTCAGCCTTCCCAACGCGTGGGCTTTGTGGGACCTTGTTCCCCACTCGCAGATTTCCACCGCTAATTTCCCACTCCGCGGGGCTCCCCTGCGCGGAGACACGGCCGTGCCCACCACCTCCGTCTCCCCCAAACACCGCTCGTGTTTCCAGCCTGCAACCTCTCTGCGTAGGAGTTCAGCGAGGGGACAAGTTTAAACCTTTATCGTTTCTTTGCTGTGTGTCCGGCAACGCTTCTGCGGGAAAAAAACAACCAAACAAACAACGACAAACCAACAACCAAAACCTATTTGAGTATATGCGCACACACACGTACACACACCTCAGGCGACGGAAAAGACACTCGTTTAATATGGGAAAGAAACCCAGAGATTTTTTTTCTTTCCTGAGTGATCTAATTGTTATAAATAATTACGGATGAAAAGAAAACTCACTTACTATGCACTTCTAATACTGTGACTGGACAGCAGAGAAAGAGGGCCAAACCAGTGATTAATTAATATCGCACTGGCGTAGGTGCTCTCTCGCGAAAGGCCTTTCCCCTCACCGCTGCCGAGTTATCATCCAGCTCGAGTCATGTGCAGCCAGGAAGGGATCTTGTTTATAAATTTATATGACGACCTTTTCTTTGTGTGTGCTCTAAAGTTGATATGGACAAATTGCAGAGGTATACAATTTAAGTAGATGCACTTTTAATCACCGATCATTAAAATGGTTATGTTAAATATACTCAATTACATGCATGACTTCACCCTAACAGTACTTTCTATTCTCCCAGCTGCTCACGTATTCCTTAACTATAGTCAGCAGAAGAAACTCGATTATGCTGAATCCATACATTTCTATGGATTTCATCAGCCTAATTAATGCTTCAGTGTGGTCCATGTGTCTGAATGGTCCCTTTGCTATTACTTGGGTAAGGAGGCAGTGCTGGAATGCAGAGGGGCTTTCTCTCAAAGATACCCATGGGGGTCACTCTAGGACTCTAATGGCAAAGGTAGCAAGTGTTAAACAGCAGAAACATGCAGAGAAAGGGTAGGCAGCAATGTAAAAGGGACATTGATACTGGAGGTATGCCCAACAGGTCAGTGATGATAATTAAAACGCTTAAAGAAGAAAAGGTAAATGACAAGCTTCCACAATTCGCAGCGTGCCTGCTCAAAAGCAAACAAATCAGCCCACAGCCACGCACCTTGCTGGTCCTGGGGGGGGAGGGGGGGGAAGTTAGCAGCAGATTTTTAGCCTTAATAACTACCGGGGCAGCCCTTCTGCGAGCCCCGCGTTTGAACGCTGTTGTTCGCTGGCGCTCCCGCTGCCGCCTGCAGGCTGTCCGGCGTTCGCTGTGCGGGAACCGTGGGGGCCTGCGGTCCCCGAGTCAGTGCAGGCACACGGAGCTGGCAGGAGCAGCTCTTCCCCCTCCTCTTCCCGGCTTTCTTCCGAAAGGAAGAAGCGATAGAAATTAATGGGATGAGTCGCAGCTTTAGCGCAAACAGCCACTGGCTGCTTTCATAATACATCTTCCTATCATAGCATTAGAGATCATAGAGGGATCGCAAAGGCAAGAGTGCTTTCTGCTATCCATGCAACATTTTAATCGATGAGAAATGCATCGAAAGGTATTTATTTATTGTGTTTCCCACCTGTTGTAGCAGAAGACCATCTGATCGCACCTTTCTCTGTTTGCTGGGAGACGTGAGGGGAAATCAGAGATCTTTCTTGTCACCCACTGCCAAAAGGGTGATGACGGTGCCCTCTTCCCTCTTCCTCCACCACGCACTCTGCAGCTTAATTGTCCTAACTTCGAGGCAGTGCCTTGCTGCAGCCTTCATCCTTCAAGTGGAGAAAGAAAGCAGGGAAGATTTCAGATCTATAACCAAATTATAACCTAGGAACTTTATGCTTGTCATGCTAATTTAATGACTTTTATAGTAAGTGTAGACTTTCTGTCTTTTGAAATTAGCTCTTCAAAACGCTTTGTGTAATGACAGACGCTAGACATAAGAGACAAATGCACAAGCAATAGTGGGATAATAATCTGGCAAACACTGCGCCATTTAATATCAAAATGGAGAACATAGTGCATTAAATCTCAGCGGAGATGTACATCGTCGTCCGTTGCCTTTGGTCCACGCCGGGGCTCCAGAGTGACCCCAGAGGAGGGTGTCCTCAACAGCCGCCGTGCCCGGCTTCACCTGGCAAATGAGCAGCTACCAGATGCCGAGTACAAAACAGCGTTTCACACAACACAGGGCCCCTGTGCTTTCTGGTGGGGCTTACAGGAGTGTGAGCACTGTAAATACCCTGATTTCGAAAGGCTGGTTCTGCTTGGCCCGGCCCCTCGCTCGGTTCCAAGCGGGGGATGTACGTGCTACGCTCGCATGTATGGCCCTAAATGTGCACATCCCCGCCGGCCTTGAAAGCGCTTCTGTGCTCCTATGGTTAGGAGTGGTCCAGGGATCCGTCTAAGAGATGGTCTTGATAACAAAGGGAGAGGTAAGCCCAAAGCTATAGGTGTGTTGCATTCTGGGCGACTCACTCATTGCCTATAATTGTAAATAAGGTAAATTCACACGACGATCGAGTAACGAGGGAACAAGAGGCCCATTTTAATCAGGTGGTTATCTCTCCTTGATGGAGATCAGAGCTCCATCGCTCCTGGCCTGCTCATTGTGTCCCCGCTGCTGGAAATGACAGCTTCTTCAGAAATAACCAACTTGGTCCCTGGATGGGATTTCAGGTCTTTTGCACTACACCTGTACCAATTGTCATTTTACAGCTACAGCGAAACCTCTAAATTATATAAGTGTATAAACTCGGCCTCATTAAAGCCCCCCTTTTGGATAGCCTCAAGGTTGGAGAGTATATTACTGTAAACCAGAGGAGACTTAAATTATATAGAAATGGGGATTGAAACATAGCAGCACTTAAGCATGCGCCTTGTCTCAGCTCCAGAGGTTTCATTTTTCCCCTTTAGAGTGTTACAATATTACAAACGCAACATTTTCCTTATGTCAAATCAAACGATCAGAAATCCATTTCTTGATTCAGCCTACGGGTCCCTTTGTGGTGGGGACAAAACCACAAAGATATGATCAAACACCGTAGCCTGACCAAAGAGAAATTTATCGTTCATCTGAGAGAGCTTCCTAATTTGAAGCTAAACCCCTCCCCTTCCAGAAAGCTGTGTAAGAACATGCTGTGTAAGTTGTTTTCTTTCGCGTATGCCTGTGTGTGCGGACAAACAGGGGTGTGCAGAGGGGCAGGAGGGGCCGAGGGCACCGATTACCCCACAACTTGAAGCACACCCTTCCCGCAGGTTGATTTTCGCACCCAGACCAATACAAAAATAAACGTTTTG
>NW_010174446.1:0-633 GCF_000695765.1 Mesitornis unicolor | reverse complement strand
CGGCCCTGGGGGGCCTGCCGCAGCTCCCAGCGCACCCCCACCGCCCAGGGGCACGGCCGGGTCGGGGGGGTCTGCCTGAGGCCCCATCCCGACCCTCCCTGGGCTCTGGTGAGAGGGGCACGGCCGCCCAGGGGCTCGCCCTGCGGAGCTCCGCGCGAACCCCTCCTTTCTCCCCAAAGCTGTGTTTGCCGGGAGGAGGTCTCCTTCCTCGCAAGAGGGTCAGTTGTTTAACCTGGCGTCACCAGGACTTCGTTTTATTCCCGGCCCACTGAAGCGTGTGGCTTTTAGTGACTGATGGCCGCGGTGGCTGTGCGCGGCACAGTTGCTCCCACGGTGCATGCTCCAGATGGGCACGTCCTGCAGGCTCGGGGCGGGGGGGCACGGCCGCTTTGGAAAGGCCACCGAGACACTGAGATTTGTTCTGGGTCAACCCTCCCCAAACGCAGAAGTTGAGAAACAACTTTCGCAGCGTGTGTTGGGGAGGGAGGGAGGGAGGGAGGGAGCGACAGCGGGTGCCGTGGTGCGGGGCACCGGGGCTGGGGTCCCCCGCCCGCCCCAGCGCGTCGCCCCCGTCCCTCTGCTCGGCTCTTCCTCCCCGAGCCCCGGACGCGCAGACAGCACGTTTCCAAACTT
>NW_010174445.1:0-6202 GCF_000695765.1 Mesitornis unicolor | reverse complement strand
GTTCCACAACCGGGTCCGGCCCCAGCATCCCCAGCCCAGCAAAGTCGAGTCTCTCCAACGCAACTCGTTTCTCAGTGCAAAGTTCCAGTAAACATTTATTTTTTGAAGCTTTGTCACAATACCATAGTTGATCTGTGAAATCGGTCTACAAATATCGAACTACAGAGTACATCGAGTCGGTGGTCAGATAAGTAATAAATAAAGGCATGTATAGCTCTGTAAAAAATAAGTCTGCTAGATCTGTAACTACTTCACGATATCATCAGTAGAATCTAACAGTCCCCTATTGATCGGATGTCAAAAGCAGACGGACATCATCTCCTCTGACCAAATGATTTGTTACACGCGCACAACTGTACAAACTGAAACACTATAACCTGGAAATCCGCTGCACAAAACTGGGTGTGGAGCCACTGACATCAGTGCCGGTAACGAGCGCTGCCGTAGCAAACACCACTTCTGCTGGAAAGGGAAAGAAAGATGGGTTTTTCAATGCGCTGTCATCACGGCTGGATGGAATGATCCAAAAGTTGAATAAAATACATGCGCATACAATTAAACCTTGTATTTTCCAACCCAGACAAAGAGAACTCACGGGCATTTACGTCATTAGCTGCCAAATACGGATCAGTACGTGAGGCAAATCACACTGAGAAACTTCTACGCCACCGAAGAGCTAAGATTGATACTGGTCTATTTTCCACACTAACGATGCGACAAGGCTGGAAAAAGCAAATCACGATGTGAAGGACGCGCTACTGAAGCACAGCATTGAATTACAGCAGGTTTTCTACGTTGTACTCTGACACCCAATGCCACTTTGGAAAGCGTCACATCCCGAACACGACAGATTGGTTATGTACAGGTGAGCTGCGGGCTTCCCAAGAAATTGCTACCAGCGTTAGTTTTGCAAAAAAAGTGAATGGATTGAAAATACTGCAGTCGTTTCAAAGGTCAGGTCTTAAAGTAAGAGGTTGGAAACACTCCAGACCGCACTGGAATCGCTGATACTGGACAGTCTGGAGCCCATCTCGCAGCGTCAGGTCACGCAGGGCAATGTTCTTCCACGCCACCGCTGCTCACGGAGAGGTCACCAAACAGGAACCATCCTGGATGAGCGGCCTCAGGAGGACAGGACAGATGGGGGTACCCCCACACCCCTCAGGTACCCCCTGTGCTTCACCAGAGGCTCCGGGAGCGCAGAGGTGCTGCCACCCACCTTCCCTTGACCACCGCTCAGAGCAGGAGGCCGAGAGCTGCGAGACCTGGGGTTTATTCCCATTTCTGCCACCGCTCGGGCAATTCTGTCCAATTCCACGTCTTGGTTTATCCGTGGGCGACACCTGCACACCTCTGAGTTCGTACGAGATGCTCCTGTCAACGGCAAAACAAAAGCAGTGCGACCAGTGGCACGGGAATGAGTGCTAAGAAACGGAGCAAAAACCTGGCTGGATCAGCTAGGTGACCTGGTATGGAAAATACTTGTACAAGGTATTTACAAAAGTTGGAAGAGGTTAAATACAATCCACATTCATGTCTCAAAAGCGCTTTCACTACAGTGCATGTTTAAAAATACAGAGCGTTTTTTAAAGTATATATATATTGAAGATTAAGATTGTGCTTTAAAAGAAACCGTTACTTCTGAATTTGACTCGTGTGAAAAGTGAGCGCCGGGAAAAACACTGCTTCAAAATATCCAATTTTATATATACTGCTTTTCATAGAACATTTTGCTATACATGGGATGCAAGTAAATACAAAAATACCTCTATTTTTTTTTTCCCCAAGCAGCAGGGCGATCAAAATGAAAAGCATTAATACAGGAGGGCTGATTTCACAAAACTGAGATAAATTATCAGGGAGAAACTACAACCCAAAGGAATTTTTCTATAGCATTTCAAAAGAAATCTTCATCGTAGTCATCTCTTAATGTATAAACGATTCAGTACTTTTAACTTCAGCGTTAAATACGGATCACACACAATACAATCTATGCAAAACTGACTCATGCTCGTAGTCCTACACGTCCACGAGGTTTGCAGACGTTGGTCCTCAGGCCTCGGGTTTAGCTAAAAGCATACGGACCTGACGAGCTTTGCTAATCCACTCCTCATTTCCAGCTTGGTGCCTCAGCCCAGGCCTCTGTGCACAACAGCGGGGAAAACTGAGTGAACAGGGAAGACGCGGCAACGCCACGGACAAGGAGCTGTCGAAAGGAATATACGGCAATTTACATTTCCAGCTTTACAAAGCAGAATCTTGGTTGCCATAGTACTCATCTGTTCACGGGAAAGATTTTAGGTTATGAAAAGCGGTTACTCCGCAACTCTAAGTGTGTATTTCTTGAAAAACGGGGTGCAGGGGGATTCACAGGTGCCACACAAAACTGAAAAGTGGATTACAACAGTGCCAACTGCGTAGGAACTTCACAACCTTGTGAACTTCAGCGATCAGAGTTCGTAGTAAAGGCCATTTCACATGGATTTTAAAATAATTCCTCATGTAAATGCCACATACGGACCGAAAGAGGTTAGGCAAGTAACGCACATCTTAAGAAGAGTATGAAACTTCAGCATAAAGAGAAAAATCAACTCGCCCCACAGTTACATTCAGTTGAGCGCCACATCCAACAAAAGCCCTACCCAACGAAACAAGAAGCCCAAGGCCGAGCGCTGAGCCCTGGCCGGTCCCACAGGAGCACACGGATCACCCACTCCCATTTGCTCCCCTTCCTTTTTAGCCAGTCCCTACCACTGACCCTTTTTTGTCGCCTTTCTTCTTTACTTTAGTTCACGCAGGCATTATGGAATATGGAGTTTTTCGGCTGCGGTCCATTGCACCTCTCATGGTATCGATGCTGCGCTCACCGCTAAGGTTTAGGTGCTTCCCCTCCCTCCCCAAATGTATATCCTAACGCTGCAGGTTACCACGTTAAACCACTTATCCGACTTTCTTCCCTGAGGTTCCCTTTGTTTCAATGCATTTCAGCAAACCTTACAAAGCCAGTGGTGATCTACCAAGATTGGTAATTCCAGGTCACAAATACACGAAACCCTGCAAAATAAAACTGCTTCCAAGCTCCTATGTCACTTGGCTGTTGAATGCACCCTTCTCACGAGGTGCCTCACCCTCCCCAAAACCCAAGAGAGTGAGGACACAGACTCCAAGCAAAAAGCTCCTATAAAACTATTACAATTTTAGAAAAAAATCCAGATCTTCCTGAAGATAATTTATTGCCGCTTATTGGTCCTGAGAAAGCTTTAAGCAACAATACGTTTGCGTTTTAACTGCTGCCTTTTTTTGAGAAGGTACCTGGGGTCCAGAGATTAAAACCCACGTTTCCTCCTATGCATTTATGCTTGGAAAACGCTTCACCGTGAAGATGAAATGCGAATCGCGATTTGCCACGCTGCAGCTCTTCCCTGGGTGTCAATTTATTAAAAGAGATTTCCTTTCAGACACCAAATTAAAGTTCTCGAGATGAAATGCAATGAAACAAAAATGAAACAATGCCACACGTGCGCTTCCCGATTCCTCACCCCGGACTGGCATTTAAGGACTTCAAATTTCTACCTTCCTCCTCCCTTGTTCCCCACCTCCTATTAAAAGCTACGGTGTGAATTTTTTGGCCAGGATACCAGAAAATTCCTCATCTGATACTCTATGAATAAAGGCAACTTCAAGGCAATGAAATAAGCCAACAATAAAACAAGAACATTCGCAACTTTGAAAAAAACTAAAATTAAAAACTGTGGACCCACAGCAGTCGCTTCTCAACGGAAGTGTTTGGTAGCTTGGTGATTTTTTTTTTCTTTTTAACTTTTTAAGTGTCAAATTTGCATATGTTGAGCTCAATTTCAGTATTTGAAAGACTACTCAATCTGCTTTTTATAAAAACTTTACAAAAGATGCTTTGTTTGTTTTTTTTTTAAATGCTTGTAAAAGTAAGCGTTTATCTACTGAGAAAATTCTAGTACTGGAGAAAACTCTCTGAATATACAGCTGAATTTTTTAACCGCTTATTCCCCCCCCCCACAAGTATAATGGCTGAGTGTATAATCTAGATAAATTAGTCTCACACATGATAACTCTGCACACTTTTTACCATGTGATGCTTTGTTGCTTTGTAACTTCAAATGAGACAGTGCTTAGGAATTCTCTAGAGCTGGTGTACAGTGGTCTGTAGGGCTGGGTTCATTGGTCACTGCCTCTGTCCAGGCTTTCGATCACCCTGGAGAGACGTATGTTGAGGAGTCTGATCTGGCTATCCAGGTGGTCCATCTTCTCCTCAAGGCTGCTGTTGCTGTTTCTTCTCCAGTAAAATCCAACCGGCCCCGTCATGAAGTAGACGGCTACAACGAAGCAGAGCGGCAGGACGGCGTGTTCTGGGTCACCTTCGTACTTCTGGAGGATGTACACGCACGAGAGAGTGAACAGGGCAACCCTGGCAATCCAGAAAAAGCGACCGAACAGCATGTGCAGGAGATAGAAGAAGAATCCGAGGAAGAGAGATAAAAACCAATAGGCAAGTAAAATGGCACCAATCAGCAGAAGAGCACGGGTGGGGTTGTTGGCAATTGCTGCCGGGCTGAAATAATGAGTCAGGTTGGAGGCTGAAAAACAAAAGGAAACATTTCAGAATATTAATGAGTGCGCGGCAAGTGATAAGGGTAAAAATGCAGCGTGGCTTCCAAGGGCCATGCAGTGGGGTCACGACTGTGTTTTCTAAACCAGGGGTAGAACTACTTCCTCCGTTTCTGGATGGACCTTTTTCTAATCACTGGCTCAGCTCCAACGAATGCCTTTCAAGCAGAGGGGCTAAAGGTTATTTAAACAGAAACTACCGTAGGGTCTAAGGTCAAAGTTCATGCTGAGGATAAAGATCCTGCTTTGTAAAAGTTGTATTTTAAAAGCTCCCAGTTGCACCTTTCCTTCTTCCAGTCCTCCTTTATTTCCTAGCCATGTGCACCCATTTAATGATGATACCAAGGAACCAACCATAACTTGTAGTGTGTTTTGTAGACATCCTGTAGATTCATATACAGAAACAGAATGACTTTCTTGTTTGGAAGTATTAACAGCAAAATCAAAGCCATGTGAAGCGGACAGAGCTACCACTGATGGAGGTTTAATGCAGTGTGATAAAATGGAATTATTGTCTCACTTGGCCTGTGCTTGCAAACATTGATACAGGCTGATACAGTTCAGGAGTTAACAGGCATCACACTTACCATCGATTCCAAGAACATCTAACAAATCAGTCCATATTCGCCAGAATGTGTCCATTAATATATCCACCCCATTCACAAACCTCTCTGTTAACCTTGAGAAAAACTGAGAAATGAAATCAAAAATTAAAAAAAATTCCTTAAACACACTTTGAAACTTGCTACTCATGAGTAGAATTATCATTCATTAAACAAGAACTGCAGACTATTTTGAAGTGCCCAAGGAAAAAACATGTAACTCTGTAAACGTCTTTTAATTCTGCAAACCATAAATCTACTTATTACAATTGTCTGTGTTCTATCTTGGCACATAAATGCATAGGCTGAGACAATTTTTAAATGCACTTTATTAGCTTTACCATTGTTCTCAAGTTTAAAGAAAACACTATTACTAGCAATGGGCATAGCTAAAGCAAACCAGGGCATTACAGTTTTATCGAGCAACTGAGAGATGTCCCCAGCATCGCGCTCAAATGTCTCACACGTATTCACAGGTTTATTTAACAGGATTAATTATTCCTTCCTGCTGGCTGAGGAATGTCTAGGTCCCTCTGCCTGCATGCCTGATTTCCTGCAAGTTCCTATCGCAGGATGCTCTGCTGATGCAGACAGACCGTATTTCAGCTGGAGGGCTCCTCACCGACAGCGGGCTGCCCTAGCCGCCTCTCCTACCTGAAATAACCTTTATTTAGAGTTTCCTTTTATTAATATTTGGTTACACTTTGCTCCACATCGAGCCTCGCCTCCCATTTTCCTTCCCAAACCAACGCTCCAGCCCTTCCGCCGCCTCACCCACAGCCGAGCTCGCACCGGGAACGAGGCCACCGCGGGTCCAGCGCCGAGCACAGCGGCGGGGGGCGGCCTCCCGCGGGGCTCTGCCTCACAGAACCGCCCGGTCACTGCCGGGAGCAACCGAGAGGGCGCGAAAGGGAGAGGAAGGGAACGGTGTCGGAAGGAGGAGGGGGGGGGAAAGC
>NW_010174444.1:0-28007 GCF_000695765.1 Mesitornis unicolor | reverse complement strand
CCCTGTCCAGGGAAGTTTCCCTTTCTCTGACCAAGGCTGTGAAATTTTCATTTGTAGGCCTGAAGTGAAGGCAGATGCAGCGCTAAGTGATGGGCAGCTGTGCTGTGAAGGGTGAGTGATGCTGTGAATTTGCTGTGGGGTTTTTTAATTATTATTATTTTATTAGAAAAGAGACAACTGCAGCTATGTCTTATGAGGGAAATGTGTCTTAGAGTCTGAGTGCAGCCTGGTAGCTGACTGTGTGTCACCAGTAAGCGAGAGACACAAATTGCCTAGAAACTGAGGCCTTGGTGGTGATCATGGTGAGGCCTCTGAAAGTCGTTTATTACTACTGTGCCCCACAGCAACTTTCTTGTCCATGAATCACAGAATCACAGAATCACTCGGTTGGAAAAGCCCTCTGAGATCATCACGTCCAACCGCTCCTGTCTACCCACTAAACCATATCCTTAAGTACCTCATCTACCCGCTCCTTAAACACATCCAGGGATGGTGACTCCACCACCTCCCTGGGCAGCCTGGTCCAGCTTCTGACGACCCTCTCAGTAAAGAACTTCCTCCTTATCTCTGACCTGAACCTCCCTTGGCACAGCTTGGTGCCGTTTCCCCTTGTTCTATCCCCCATCACCTGGGAGAAGAGCCCAGCACCCACCTCTCTACAACCTCCCTTGAGGTAGTTGTAAGCATCGAAGTTGGGAGCATCGAAGGTGCTGTGGTCTGATGTTCAGGTTTGAGTTCATTGCTGTTTGTGTTTTGTTGCTTTCTAAGGATGTTGATCTGGGGCTGTAGCATTGCTGCACGTAATTGTTTTAGTGAGAGCTGATCACAGCCTTGACAGCCTTCAGATAGTAATAAATAAAGGTCTAACTGAAATCTATGTAAAAAGAGAGGGAATAAATGGTGTTTTGTGGCAAACTGGGCAAGAAGGAATGGCTCAATGTTGCCAGAGGAGAGGTTTTGATGGGGTTTCAAGGCAGTGATATCCGAGGACAGACCTCGTGGGAGTGCACAGAGCCTCCAGCGCTGCAAAGCTCGGAGGGCAGGCGGGGAAGAGCTGACAAAGGGTGGCAAAGGGAGAACTAATGCTGTGGCATGGACATGAGATGAGCTGGGGTTTGGGGTTGGCTTTTTGTTGGTTTGGTTTTTTTTTCTGAGGTTTTGGGGGTTTTTATTATTATTGCTTTGGGGCTTAGGATGTAGAGGTGAGCATTTCAAAAGTGCTTCCTGTTGATTTATATCCATTTCTGCTAAAATCTCTCCCTATCCCACTCTTTATGTCAGTGAGACATTGGGTTAAGCCAGTTTTGCAGGTCTCGGCCTTACTGGTCGCTTCAAATGACCACTGTGATGCTGAAGCTTTTGGCCTGAGGTAGCTTTACTCTCTCCGGAACAAGGGAGCCCTGCCCTGAGTGGCAAATTAGTTTTTATTTTCTTCTTCCTTTCTTATTCTTTTCGTGGTTCTGAAGGCTTCTTTGTGACAGATGTTAGTGTTCATCTCTCGCTTATTAATATTCCCATACTATTCGGTGAGGCATTTCACTGCTACGGCGCTGCCTGACAGCTCTCACTCGCAGTACATCGAGCCAAGATGTGTAGAGGTCCTGTCTGGCTCCATTCCTTCCTTATGGCCTGATTCAGCGGGAGGTTGAGAGGAATAATTATGCCAAGACAATGTGTTTGGCAAGAGGCTTCTGTCTTCCTCCCATAACAACTGCATAAAATATTTGTTAAGCGAGCAGGAGTTAGTATTTCTTTTTTTTTTTTTTACCTATTCAGGCATCTTTCTCTCTGTGGATCCTTTTCTGCAGCTGGGATTAAGCTGAGTGTGTTTTTCTGCTTTTCATCAGGAGCACCGAAGTGAGGACTGGTGTTTCCAAAATTAGGTGGGTGTTTTTGAGGGGCGGGATGCTGGCTGTAGCAGACCTGACAGAGCAGAGCCAGCTGACTCGGCTATTCACCTTATGCCAGGCAGAACAGAAATAGCTGAAGCATCTGGACCTTTTTCAGAAGTGTCATCCTTTTGAGTGACAGCTTGGAGCTGAGCTAGGGATGGGGAGCTGGGGAGAGGGAAAGTCAGAGCACTGTGGGTGTGGGAGGGGAAACGAAGCAGAAATAGGCTCAGCTGGTGCAAGAGATGAGCTGGAGAGGTGAGCAGAGGTGCAAATGAACTTTCCTCTTCACCCTCACTGATGCTGGACCTGCCCATCAGTGTCCTCTGGGCACCCAGGGCTGGGAAGCTGGCTTGGGGCCACCCGATCTAATTCGGGACCAGGTCTCAGGTTTTCTCTCCTCTGTTCCCCACGCCTGCCAGCAGAGGCACACAGGCAGACGTTAACCCCGGGATGGCTGGTGCTTGCCAGTCCCAGCTGTGCATCGTGTTAGCAGACACCTCCAGACTGCTGACCCTCTGGGTTGAGGAAATACCAGGGGGCTGCTGACACCACCCCACCTCCAAACACCCGGCCTGTCGAGAGATGGAAACATCTCCACAGCTGAGGCTGTGCCTTACATCGATCCCTGTTTGTTTGGCTTCCCGAACTCCTGGGCAGTGCTCCCTGGTGGCTCAGATGAGCCCCAAACAGGGAGAAAGACCTTGAGGGTTGACTTCCTTCCAAGCTGACCTGTCTGTTCCAAGAAGCAGAAACTTTCCATGCTGTATAAAGCAACTGGCCCGCGGCTTGTTTACAGGCTCTCTCGTGTAACTCCGCATGCTGCATTTTACAGGACATAAATAAAAAACACATACCAGGTTTTCATCTCCGAGCTTGGTGCGGAGCCCTGTCCCAGCCACTGCTGTATTTACCCACATGGGGATCACCTATTACGTGTAGCAGAGGTGGGGAGAGAAGTAAAGGGAACAGGGCAGAATTAGTAGTGGTTTAAAGGGTGAATTTTTTTGAATTATGAGGTGAATTTTTTGTACAAATGTCAGTCATAATGTGTGCTCTGAGAGCAGGTCTTAGTTTATCTGCATGTCAGATGATATAATGATTCTCCTTAATATTATATGTATGTATAGTAAAGGGTGGGAATTGAAGGAGAAGGTGGAGGAAAAGATGTGGAAATGGGAAGACAGAAGAGGGCTGGGTGTTAACAAATAATGAAAAAAAAATCTGTGGGAGATGAAAATAGTTTGTTACTTAAGATGCTGCACATTCAGTCCTACCATGTCTGCTTGAATCTTGTGGGGGAAAAAAATATTGCTGCTGAAACTGTGATTTAAAAGGCATTTTATCGCTGCCAAATGACTGCAGATTTTAATTTATGAACATGAACATTAAAATGACAGTACCACCCAGCCTGCAAGGATTTGCTGGGGCAGGCTGATGTTGAAGGGACGGCAAGCCGTGTAAACGTGCTGCTGATACAGGAGGTTTCTGCCAGAATCGAAGGTGACCGCTCTGTTTCGGTAGGTGGTGGCAGCTGGATCTCTGTCATCTTTTCTGAAGAAAAACCAGTTCCTTCCTCACGGTATAAAGCAGGAGAGGAGACCGCCTGCCCTTGAGGCTGTAGCTGGAAACTGGAGAGGTGTGTTTATCCTCAACTGTGAAATCCTTTCAGCCATCAAACAGGCGGCACGGTGGATTAGATGGTTCCTTGTTCGAGATGCCTGGGTGGCTGTTGGGTACCTTTTGCATTTTGTCACCAAATTGGAATTTGCATGGGATGGGATCGAAGGAATTATAGGTCAACGCTCTTTGACAGCTGTTTAATGGCCTGTGGAAATGGAAATGCTGGGCACCGTCCAGTTTCCGTGGGGTCATGTGTCGGCACCGCGGATCCTCCCATCACAACTGACACCAATTGTCACCCTCATTGGCAGCCTCAGCAGAATGGCCAAGGATGGGGGAGACCTCAAAGGGTAAAGTTCGAGTGTGCTGGCGGGATGGTGTGGCACGAGGTTAGAGCTGCTTCCTTTGCTGTGGTTATTTCTGTAGAAAGAAGGGGTCAGGCTCCTGTGTTGCTGCTCTGGGAAGTGGCTGGTTTGCTGGGCTGTGAGATGGAGGCAGGTTGATGTCTTCTGTATCTGTTTCCTGGGGAGGGAAATTAATAAAAGATCTGGAGCAAAATGTGATGCTTAGATCCCCAGACACAAGTGGGATCACTTTCTGTTATTTTGGGGAGCAGTGAGCTTTGGTTATGGATGTCAGATGGAGATACCCTCAGGTCAGTTGGTGAGAGATGGATGGTGGTACGGGTGGAAGAAGGACTCCCAGTAGGCTCCACATCCATTTCTCCCATGTCCTTGGCTTTATGAAACGCTCCTTTCTCTGCAAAGAGCAGAGCAGTACAGGTTTAGTGCAGTTTTGTGCTTAATTTAATGCAAATTTAATTAATTAACGCACATGGAGTTAGCAGGACTTGTGAGAAAGTAGGATAACGCAGTATGCGCCACCAATTAAATTTAAAATGTTCTCTTAACTGGATGTAGCAGATGGTGCTTGTGGTCTGTTTGGACCTTTGATCCAGGGGTTTCACAGAGCTGTGAGGTTCAAAAGTTGCTGATTTGGTCATTAACTGCAATATTACAAGAGGAAAGGTGGTGGATGGCAGAAACGTGGGGGCGTTTGCTGCCTGCAGAAGGGTACCATTTTCACAGTGCAAATAGATGCTTTCAAATGGTTGGTGTGTGAAAAAACATTTGCTTTCTCAGGAGTTTCATGCAAATAAACGCAGGAGAAGCCACGCTGCTTTGTCCTTCATCAGGATAGGACTTATTTTTTTTTTTCACAGGCATTTCAGATTATGCCATGGGTGCAATAATTATCTGTGAGATGCTTGGATGTCAATAACGCTAATTAATCTACAGGTTGGATTTACATATGGCTTGATTCTGCAATTCCTCTGGCCTCAAATTTGTCAAGGTGTAACATGTGCATATTCATATGTCTAAATGCTGAGCTTTTGGATTTTTTGGGTTTGGTCTGGGTTTTTTGGAGGGAGTGGAGTGGGCAGGGGAGGCGGGCAGTCTTCCAGGGAATAGAGATGTCTCTGTTCAACTCTTCCATTGCCCGTGTCTGAAGTTTTCAAAGGTTGTTGTTTACAAATGGTTTCTGCTGGAAAAAGCCACTACTTTAAAACAGTGTAAATGTTCCGCCTCAGTGTTTTCATAACAAAATACTACAGAAATGCTGAACCATCTTGACATTGATGAGTCGGTCTAAATTTAGAGCAAAAACCAAACACCACACCTTCATGCTACCTATCTTTCAATATATATCAAGATACAGTATATATATCAATATACATTATATACATAATATCTACCAAGCTTTCAATATGGTTAAATAGCCTGAAGATAGAATTTTTGGAGGAGTTGTAGACATTTCTGACTTTAAAGAGCCGTTACGCAATTTCTATTTTTCTAAAAATGAAATCTCTCGAATCCATGCGAGCCGCATTTCCTGGGTTTTTCACCGTTTGGATGGACTGAGGACTCAGCTGTTTGCCCAGCTGTGGCCATTCTCAGGTGGAAGTGAAACACATTAAACGTGAGTAAAGTTTTGTACTTTTAGGCAAATGGGGCAAAACTTTGTAGATTATGGAAGGGCACTTGCATTTACAAAAGACCTCAAATTTGGCATTTTGTGTCAGTGTGTAGCTTACATTTAAGACACGTGGAAGGCTGGTTAGGCTCCAGACACCTTGTTTTCCTGTCTGTTGGCTGGATTAAAAGTGCCACACTAAAATAACTGTGGGCACTAAAAGTAAGTACCTGGTGCTCATATTCAAACCACTCTTAATGAAGCTTATTTTGTACTACCAAGCTCTAATAATATTTTTACCTCCCTTCAAAAATATAACCCACCCGCTTTTTTTTTTTAAAACCAGGTGCTTATGAGCAACCCTACAGTAACAAATCTGTGTGCAGCAACTGTGATTCCAGGGCACACAGCATTTTGTTGACTAGTTTCATAATAAAAAGCCAGTTCATCTGAGAATTGTCAGTACGGTGATGAAGTACAAAAAACCTTAGGAAGGAGGCAAATATGTTGTTGGTTTTGGCCATAAAGAAACTATTGGGAGTAGTAATACCTTTCAAGGTAGTCTTAGTATGTTTTTGGTGCTGCTTGAAAAATGCCAGAATAGCTTGATGGGGGTGGCAGGAAAGCCCACTGAAATGCTGTCCTGCAGTGACTACTTGTTTTCCAGTCATCTCTGTCCTTTGATGGTGGCTCAGCTCCTCAGCTCTGTCGTGGTGCTGTGTCACCTTTTCCTCTGTCATTTTGGCTCCAGTGACACTCGAGCTTGTCACACGACTTTGAAACCGATATGCTTAACGAGTCCTCTCAGTATCGCTGTGCACAGTGCAGTGGGTATTGATGGACATGCAACAAAACGTACCAAACCCCCGTTGGAAATATGGAACACGCTGTGGCTATGGCTCAGCTGTAATTATTTGTTTATTGGGGGTCATAATTGTTTGCATTGGGAACTTCCCAGACTGTGCAGTTCTCTTCTTCAGCATAATAAACATCCTGAGCCTCAGCTCTAGGTTTTATTTAGAGATGTCAACAGTTCTTAACCATAAAGTAAGGAGAGGCCAAAATCTTACACAGTAGAAGATCCTAGTGGTCCCATCTAATGTGATGCCTGGGCTCTAAATGCTGAACTTGTGGTCTGCTTCCAGTGAAGAGAGTTGTGTTTCACAAAACGGGGACCAGATGAGCAGGATGTGCTGTCAGATGGCTCCTGGCTCTTGGTGCAAGTTGATGTCAAAGGAGGAAATACTCCTGCAGGAGGGAGAAAGGAGCTCAGAGGAAAAAAAAACGAATGGAGTTGGGGGGCGAAGGTCATTGGGGTTTGGATCCGGTTTGTTTTCTTCAATGTGAAATGCCAGTGCCTGTTGGCAAAACCCTGGGCAGAAGTCACAGGGACATGTCCTGTCATGGTGTTGCCAATAGTTGTGCTATTGGTTGTTGTAGTTTCACCTCCTTCCTTGCCAGCATGGTCTGTCATGGAGCTGAGATTGCAATTGCTCTTTGAGAGCAGCTTCAGCAGCAGCTGAGACCTTCAGCTTTGGGGAGCCAAGAAGCACGGTCAGGACAGAGTAGAGCAGTTCATCAGCTGGGCTGGCAGGCAGTGAAATGAAATCTCCCATGGGCTCTTGAGCTGAGTTTTAAGACCTGAACTGCGAGAAGGAGCTTGCAGGCTATCTCTGAGAATGCCAATGATGGGGAAATAGCTGATCTCAGGTCAAGATGTGCTGATCTGCCAGGAAGAGCTTACAGATGGACATGATGGAGCCTCCTCTGCTAAGATGTGACTCGGGAAAGGTGCTTGTGGTGGAAAGGGCAGAGCGGGGAGGCCATGTCTCCTGTCTCAATACTAGCGAGCTGATGTTTTCAGCTCTTGCTGACAAAGCTGTGATCTCTGCTAAAGCCACATGTGGTTCCTCTCCTCCCTCCTGCCTGCACTGTGGCACAACAGGACATTTAGTTCTGGAGCACGCCAGGGATGGATAAATGTGGCAGCAGGAGCCAGCTGCCCAGTCCTGCTGCGTAGGCCGCTGCCTCCTGGGGGCTGGGCCTGGCTCCATGTGGGAGAAGGTGGGATGTTGCTCCATGCCATTGCCAACAGATTTATGGCAAAGACTAACCTCAGCTCTCGGGGAAAGCTGCTGGTTTTCTTTCTGAGTTTTCTTTTTTAACCTGACTACAGCGTGACTGGACCCATTGCCATCCTTAGGCTGCGATTCCCACTTCCTCTGCTGGGACACTGCTCTCTGACCAGTGGTGGGATTCATTGAGGCCTATCAAAACCAGTCTGTTTAGATGGTGTCTGGCCTGCAGTTGCAGGGCTCCCAAGCCATGCATGGCAGGGGTGACTCGCTGTGTTTTCAAACTAAATTATAACCTCATTACATGCCGCGCACTTCGTACTGAAATCAAGTCCAGTTTGAGTCTTTAAGCTGGAACAGAATGAATAGACCTCATCTTTGGGAAGCGTGGGCCAGCCAGTGGCTTAAAAAACAAAACAATAAAAAAACACAGCTGAAGAACCCTGAACCAACTCTGCTTTGTGTCCAGAGACCAAAACATAATTTGAAGTGACTTGCCCAAAATCCCTTCATGGTGTGGGTAGCTAAAGCCACTGGGTATTTTGTTTACTTGTCTATAGGACGTGTTTCTGCCGAGCTCTGGCATTGCGCACTGCTGCTTGTTTAAACTTGCCTGGGAGGAGGGGCAGTGTGAAAACATGCTTTAAATCGATTAAAAGAGTGGTAAAAACTGAACAAACACTCCGGATTGGAACAGTTCATGATCTTCAGGATCAAGATGTGAATTTTTTTGGTGGGCTGTGGATCTCTACCCCTACTTTGGTGATCAGGAAAATATGCATGGCTATGGAGGGAAAACTGAGCTCTGGAAGAATCCAGATCTAAGAATACACTTAGTGTCTTGGACCTCTTTCCATCAGATCCGGAGCTGGTGCTGGATGAGTTAGGGTTGGCTTTTTTTTTAAAGGAAAGAGGGGTTTTCAAATTCTTAATATAAATTTTCAAAGCTTCTGCAGAAAGATTAATTTAAAAGATTTTATTTTGGCAAAAGCAGTTTGGAGGCTTAGAAAATAAACTATTTTAAAACTGATTAATTTTTAGAACGTCTTGGAACGAATTAATCTTGTGCTATTTTTACTGGAAATAATTTAGTGAGTTCTTTTGATCTATTTATTTCTGTAAAGTCTCTACACAGCGATAACAATTCTGATGTGAATTAGTGATGCGTGGTAAAGCTTTTTTCCAAACGTTTCCCAGTGTTTTTAAAGATGAAACTTCAAAACAATGAAACATGGGTAACTTCATGTGTTTTATCAATTCTGTATTAGGGAGGTCATGAAAGGGATCCTGAAGCTCAGAAATCTTCGCAAGAGAAATGGGTCACTTTTTAGACAAATTCAAAATAGTTTTTATCTTTAGAGCCTGTTCTGATTTCTATTCTTGCTGGGATACTTTAATAGCTCTGTTTGAAGCCCTGATGTTTGTTCTGTGTTTTATTCATGTTTTCCCCCATACTGAGCTTTGGATGTAAAAAAATTAGGAATGCAAAGTAGAGGCAAACCAGGAGAAGTGAAATCTCCACAGACAGAAGCTGCCGTGTATCACACAGTGCTCGCCAAGCCCAGCAACCAATGCAGGACTTAAAAAGCTGGATCCTAAGACTTTGGAGTGGCAAAATTGCTTCTGATTTGCTCCTCCTGCAGTCTCAGGAAGGGGCTGAGCGTTGCACATTGTCATGGGCAGAGTACGGGCCAGGTTTCTATGTGCAGCGTGAAGAAATAACAGCTTGGGGAATGGAATGAGGAATTAATGAATGTCTTACCAATATCACTGGTCATGAATGGACATAAAAATCAAAGTAGCAGCTTGATTTCCCCATGACCATGCGTTCCCCTTTGACGTTTGCATAAACAAGAGAAAAACATAAATTCCCTGCCCGTAAAGAACACCTTATTCTAAGAACGAGAGCGGCTTGGTCATCTGTCAGTTTGAGCTGGAAGGTGTCCAACCCAATTGGTGCATCTCCTCTGGAGTATAGCACTGCCACAATACAGCGTGTTTTGGAAATAGCTCTTGATTAACAATGTTCGGTGGAGTGGAAGCAAAAATAATTAGAAAATATTTTAAAGCTCCCTTTGAATGTAATCCATGGGCAATGATTTCAAGCAACCTGTCAGCTTCAGCAGTCTCAGAGATGACTCATGCAAGGGTAAGTTCAAGGGCAGCGTTATCGCTCCAGCACCTGGTAGTGCTGTTAGCACGAGGAGGTGATTGCTATGGCTTTAAGCAAGCGTATGCTTTTTTTCCTAGGGACTGTAATTTGTCTTTTCGGTTTGTTTTAAATGAACACAAAGAGGCACTTAGTGTCAGATCCTCTGACAGTGAAAAATCTTACCTCTGCTGATTCATCTCAGTCCGTAGTTTGCGTTTGCAGAAGCACTGGCCTGGCTCTACTGGTGTTTCTGCATTGACCCAACAGTCTTGAGCATTGTGTGTAGACACATACAGATGTTTATGTACAGGTATGTAAGTGTGCATATATACATCTCTTAAGTCTGAAGCAATGTTTTGGAAAACCCAAAGGCTTTGTCCCAGAGCAGTCGTACAGGGTGGTCTAAGCTGCTCTGTGTATGCTGGGGGAAGGAGGGGAAGCCAAGAAAATACCCAAATGGTGCAAAGCTCAAGTGAGGGTCCTCAGCCATGAGATTTGGAGACAGCTCCACATTCATCTTTCTGCAGGAAAGTTGCAGGAGCAACTGATAACTCCTTTATGTTGATTCGGTATAAAAGACTCTTACTATAATTTGAAGTGCTCTGGAGCCTCATACCGTGCATCAGAAGCATGTTTTCCTCTCATACTTTTTACATAGACTGAGTGATTTTGGTTAATCCTGGTTTGGCGAGTGCTGATTCTTTCTGCTTCATTCCCCTTCAGAAAGAAATTCTGTGGGTGCAGCAGTTAGCAAACTGGTTGTGAGGGCCTGTGTGAGCTGGTGCTGCACGCTTGTGCTGTGCGGGTGCATTTAAACAGCAGCACGAACGTGCACAGGGGGAGATGCTTGTCCTGAAATAATGTCAAGAGACAGGATGAGGGCGCCTGCTTTGGGGACAGCTACCAGTGATGTTGTGGTCATGTCACCAATGGGCAGTATGGGACCTGGTCTTGGCAGATACTGAGCTCTATTGAGTTTATGCCTTGTGTGCAATCTCTCTTTTCACTTCATTTTATTTACACATCCTATTCCATGGTGGCTGCCATGTGGCGAAGGTTTAGTCCCCTGTGCTGTTCCTGGGTGTTTGAAGTCATTTAATGTCCGCTCATATTTTTCCTTATCCCACTGATTACTGCTATTCAGAATTGTGTGGACTGCAGTATCTGCCTAAACCCACCAAGTTATACTTCATCATGTGGGCAGCCTGCTCTGTTGTGTATGAGATCACACGTAGCTGGGTGTATGGATTGTGTATTGCTTGGTGTATGACACACAACAGGTCCAGTTATGGAAACAGGCTAATTCATTTGCCTTTTCTCCTTGCTCTAATATACTGGCAGTTTTTCCTCCATCTCTAATGTAATAACTTTGGATGGCTTCATCTGCTCAAATGCAAAGTTTCAAAGTGTATTTTAAGTCTTAAAAGCAAGGCACCTCTTGATTTAGAGTATCTTAAAGGGAAAAAAGAGGAGTGCATCCAGAATCTGTCCTGTTTTGGTACAGCCATGGTTTCGAGGACTGGCTTACGGACATAGCCAGGGCCCCTCTGTTTGTAGCATCTAACTACTAGCTGTGGAGAGAGGGCTTGGAAAACAGAAATCTGCTCTTCAACCTAGCTTTTACAGCCTGGAGCATAGGATTGCTTTTATGTATGCAGTAAGTGTAATTAGTTCTGTGGTTATATATTTGCTTTTTATGCCTTTGCTGTGAGGAAAAGTCAGACAGGCATTGCCAGCTGGTGATTCTGTAAGTGGTCCCAAACATGCCTGAGATGCTCCTGTTATTAGTGTCTGGCTCCAAGTGAGGTGGCTTCACCCAATGACCTATGAATCGTATGCGCTGCCATGTTTCTGCCTTGAGAGACGTGTGTTAGAGGCTGTGTCTAAAGGTTTCTGAGAGGACTCGGTCACTGGAGTGCTTGAATGGAGCCCCGCTGACGTTTGAGCTGCCTTTTCCCCAAGGCAGAAGACGGGTTGCCTTTAGCCAAGCAAGCCTCTGGCTTATTCCCCTCCACCTGTTTCATTTCAGCAGAAAGTAACTAAAAACTGCAGTAACTCTGGCCAAGCAGCCCGAGGGGAGCTAAGTTACTGAGAAAACGTTACCTCGGGTTCCTCTCCATTTCTGGATCCTACATATTCAAATGCAAAGACTCTGTTAGAAGAAGCGTGGTTTTGCGAATGAGTCTTCTGTAGTAGAGATCCAGAGTAACTTTCGTGCTCTGATCTTACTTTTGAGAACATCAAGGGCTCATTTCTCACCTTAGCGAGCAGTCTTTTCCTTGTCACGTCCTTCCTGTGCCACTGTTGCCTGTTCAGGCTGTCAGCGTTTGCGGCAGGGTTTGTCCGCATGATGTGTTTGTGTAACACGCTGGCCTGTGGTTACATGTCCACATCTGTGCCCGGTCTGCAGAGGATATTGGGCTGTTATAGTTCCCAGCTGGCTGGCCTGGCTTCCCACCTCAAGCTGCAGCAAAGCCCGCTTTTATTGCTCTTCTGGTGCCTGTTCCCACTCTGATACTTGCCAAGGTGGCATCTGCCACACTGGTATGCAGCAGGGCAAAACTGGCCCCAAAGTCTGTGAGAAGCGTTAGGGCAATAGACATATTAAGAGGAAAAGTAGAAAGTGAGAATCTGGCCCATGAGGCTTGACTTTTGCTATAGGTCACTGATGGAAGTATCTGCTATGCCAAGCGCTATTTTTCCAGCATTCTTGACTACTTTTTCTTTTCCTCCTTTCCACTTATCACAGAATCACAGAATCGCTTGGTTGGAAAAGCCCTCTGAGATCATCACGTCCAACCGTTCCTGTCTACCCCCTAAACCATATCCTTAAGTACCTCATCTACCCGCTCCTTAAACACATCCAGGGATGGTGACTCCACCACCTCCCTGGGCAGCCTGTGCCAGCCTCTGATGACCCTCTCAGTAAAGAACTTCCTCCTTATCTCTAACCTGAACCTCCCTTGGCACAGCTTGGTGCTGTTTCCCCTTGTTCTATCAAACATTATCAGCATTACATTGCATTTATAGGAATTCTCTCCCCTTGCCTCCAATGCTTCCAGACATCGGTTCATCCCTGGCCCCTTCTGATAGGCAGCTCCCTTTCTGTTTGCTCGCTCAGCCTTACCGTTCCAGCAGAGCAGAATGCCGGTGTTGGTTTTCTCCCTGGGAGTGACTCAGAAAGGGAATTTGTGCGTGGCCAGACGCCAGGGCAGAAAGCATACTGTCAATGTACATTAGTGCGGTGCCAAGCCCTTCCTGGGCACAGTAACTTTCCTCTCAAGGCTGCTGCCTGTGTGCCAGGAAGGGAAGACGCGCGGAGCGGGAGAGGAGGCGGCAAAGGGGAGCAGCCTGTGCTGAAAACTGACCTGGCAAACTTGAATCAACTACGTGCCCTTCTGTTGGCATGCGGGAGGTGCTTCTCCAGAAGACAAATAAAGATCTCCAGGGTTGTCTGGCGATCGTTCACGTCCCACCTGGTGAATGCTGTGCCTGCAGATTTCGTGACAGATACCTTTATTCTCTTGCACGTGTGCACTCGCAGGGTCCTGGAGGTGCTTTAGGTGGAAGATGAGAAGCAGCAGCTATTGTACGCTGGAGTAAGTCAGGCTGTTTCACACAGTCCAGTTCTGTCATCCCATCACACAGCCATCAGGACCCCTGGGTCAGTGCGAATAGTATGAAGAGTAGGAAGTCTAAAGAGTCTGATGGCTGCTGTGATTTGTGGGTCAAACTGGGCATGGGAATTCTGGCTAGTGTTAGTGGTGGGCTTTTACCCCTCCTGTCTGCAAGCACCACATCCAGAATACACTGCTGGGATGTTAATTCTGTGCCTAGTGTTGTGTAAGGTGGTGTAGCTTCTTACTAGGAGGTGTGTGTTTAAGAAGCAAGGTAATTCGTCTTAGTGCCTCCTGTTGCCATTATACGGATACCTCATCTGACCTGCTGGAGGACCTGCGAGTTCATGTTTATTATGGGAAGCACAGCTGAGTTTAACACATGCTTTTTCCTTGAGGTTAGTCCATTCATATACAGATCTTGGGTGTTTTGCACTCATTCCGGGCCAAATTCGGATATTCCTGTGAACACTGGTGCTTTGCCTTCTCTTGGTGCAATGGCAAGGGCCAGTTCTGCATGAGCGAGGAGTCAGGATGTGGCAGCTGGTGTCTGACGTAGCCAAGCGTCAAACACAGCAGGGGACATCAGTGACGGCCCCAAGCAAACAGTCATCGGGAAGAGAACATGTTTCTGAATAGGATTAACGTGTGTTTCTGAAGGTTGCTAGGTATAATTTGTGGTGTCTACAGATGTAAGAGGGACAGGGTCAGGAAAGGTAAGATGCTGTTTTTCACTGAGCCCTGCTAGGAGAGAGGCAGGGAGGAAAGTGGGGCTGTTTGTAAGTGCCTGACGGCTCACAGGCAGCAAAAATAAGGCTCTACACTCAGTCTCAGGGGTTTTCTCACCTGTGGCATGGAAGTGTATCATCCTGAACCAGCTGACAAACCTCAGCTTGCACATCTTGGAAAAAAGATGTTCTAAGGTTTACCAGCTTCAGGAATGATGAAGCTTAATTATGTTTTCAAGCTTCTAAAATCCTCAGAAGAAAAACTGCCATGTAAGTTTCTAAATACAGAGTACCTTGGTAGGAAAGCATGTGTGAAATGTTTGATTCTGCTTAGATTTAGAGCAAACATAATTATGGATAGTTTGTTTTGTCCAGCAAGTAGAGGAGTGGAAAAGGGAAGCCAATTTTGGTGCCAGTTTTGGTACCACTGGATCTTAGTGGTGTAGTCTCTGAGCTGCTAATGGTGTCCATGCAGCTGAGACAGCTCAAGAGAGCAGGATGTCTTGGCTGTAGCTACAGAGACTTCAGGACCCTTCTGCGAGAGTAGAAGGAAGGGATGTGGTTGCCTCTCAGCTTTGGATCTGGGGATGGTGCGGGATGGGAGAAGTCCCATGGGGAAGCCATGTGCAGCCCTACACAAGGTGACACCAGTGGGACCGAAAGGACCAAAGGAGCCATAGGAAAGCACTGTAGATTCTTATAGATAAGAGAAGAGTAATAATTGCACAATAGCAGATTCTCACTTTGTTTCATGCAGCTGTTAATACTTGTCCCTGGAACCAGCCATCAGATGAAAGCGTGTGAGAAACAACGGCTTTCCAAAACTGTGCTCCAACTCATGCAGAGAGGAAGTGCACAGTGTGTTTTAGAAGCTGGCTGAAGGAAATGTTCTTAACTTCTTCCTGTCTTTTCCCTTAGTGGCTTCTTTCCTTAACATCCCACTCTTTAAGAAAAACTCATGTTCTAATGTGACAAAAATACAGTTCCCCTCTATTTTTAGAAATTCCATAAACAAGTCTAATAAATGGAGAATGATGGGAGCTCAAACCGGCTTTGGATATCAAGCAGAAATAGATGTGGGCTTAACCAACTGAAGATCCCATAAAGTACATTTCTTTTCCTTTTTTCTCGTTTCCTGGAACTATTATGATTTCAGGATTTTGGGATCATGTATAAATAGATCTGGCCAGCAGACTTGGCCAGAGGTTTGGAAAGATAATTTCTTGGACTTTTTTTGAAGAATGACTAAAATCAAGTATTAGAAGTTTTACTGATAACTGTAAAATATTATTGAGTGGTTTCTCTGTGAAGTTTTCCAAATGCTAAGCTAAGGTCCAGTAGTCATTGGAAACCAAGTCCCACTCTGATTGTAGAAAAGAAAGCATTAAAAAAAAATCCTTGAGGGATAAACAATTTGAACAAGAGCAGCAAGATGATAAAAATGAGGTAAAAGCAATATGTAAGCTGGCTTTTGGCAGAGTGTTTCCTAATTGCTGGCTCGTTGGTTTGTCTAAATTCAAGGAGCTTCAATGCTTGAGGCATTTAAAGCCGGACTGCACAAAGCATTGGAGAGCAGATAAATACTGTGCAGAGTTTAGAGGGATCATGAACGCTGCAGGAGCCAATCGAGACTCCTCCATTTCTAAGCTGGCATTGCCCTTGGACCAGCTCCTTGGTCCGGCTTTTCTCAATCTCAGGAAAAGGCTGGGGTGAAGGGAATGTCCACCAGCCAGGAGGCATTTTGTCTTACCTGGTAAAATAAAGGTCTTTGGGTGCATTAAACCCTTGATCCCTCTCAACTTGCAGGATTATGGATTCTATTTCCTGTGTGACCTGGTCTGGTGATCCTGCTCTGGCAGGGGTTGGACTGGATGATCTTTCAAGGTCCCTTCCAACTCCTCATATTCTGTGATTCTGTGATACCTCAACAGGGATACTGGTCTTTAGGAGCTAGCAAAGTGTGCACTACATCAAAAGGATCCTGTGTTGGCAGCCATACATAGAGTAGACGAGAAACTCCAGATACTTCAGTGTTTTCTGTCGGTTGGTACCAGAAGGGCTGGGTTTCAGTGGGATCTAGGCTGTGCTGTGCCAAGTGTACGCACAGACACTGGAAAGCTGGAATCAAGCCCTGGCCCTAAACTGGGAAGCCCAAGGATGGATTCTGCTTTCCCACATCCTGTAATATGCTCTTGGCCACAAAATTACTGGCTGAAATAGGAACAGAAGCCAGTCAGTGCTCTGACTGTTGTTCCCCTCGCTGGGGTTTTTGTGGCAGGCCCAACTTGAGATGTTTTCACAGTATCCTATGTGTGAGGTTTTACAGGTGGGATTTTCAGGCAAGCACCTGCTTTTTAGGTTTTGAAGGAGTTTCGGAGGCTCCTTAGTGGATCTGTGGTGTCAGGATTTAAAGCGTGTGGCAGCAGAAACTTGTGTGCCTTAGAGCAGTTAATGGGCACAAGCAGACATTGAATGAACAACTGGGTTTGGAGCAGGCACCGAGATGCAAGCTCAACTGATCCCTAGATGAGGAGGAGACTGTTTATACATATGCAATGGAAGAGAATAGGCTGTACTGTATGTAACAGCTTTACAAAGTGTTTGAGATATAAATATACTCATTCCATTGGGTCCTTCCTCCAAAATGACAGCTCCCTGATGAAAGCTGTGTTCGCGTCAGGGTCTGTAGATCAAAGTCATAGAGAGAAAGGTTAGATAAAGGTTACTTTTGGAGAGAAAGTTCCCAAGGCTCCCTCTCTTTACTTAGTGTTCAGAAATACCTGGGGCGAGGTATCTTGTGTGCCCGCATTGGATTGGCAGAGGAGGACAGCAACACCGAAAGCGTATTTCTCTTTTCTACAAGTGTGGATGCTCTGAGCTGGCTGAAAGGGTCCATTGGTAGAGGAAATGAGTTCACTTAAGTTTCACTCAGTGTTTCCTCATCTTTCTGGCCAACTGATACATGTTTCCCCAAGTACAGACACATCCTGAGTGGTGGACTGGCTTCTTTAAAGATATATTGCTGCGAGGAAAGGACCTTGTTGGCACTCTTAACCTAGCCCTTTGTTGCAAAGGCCTCACCAAGTGAGGATCAGTTGGATCAGCCAGAGCAGTTGTGGTGCTGGGATGCTGATTGGTCACACAGGGTTGGGCACACATACAAATGCCCTCTCACATGTGCACTATCATTGGGTAGATGCCCTCTGCATGCTCTTGTTTCTGTTAAGCAGAGAAAGGAATCCCAGGGTGTCAAGCATAATCAAATCCTGCTAGAAATGGGTCTCTTCTGCCTCTTGTCAAGGTATCTTCTTTACTTAGTCATAAGGAGATGGTGAGTTCCTCGTGAACTCTGGTCCGAAATTACTGAAGATGTTTTGAAGACCTTGATCTGTACTTGATCAATATTATTAAGACAGAGTAGGTGCACCTTCCTAATGCTAGTAGGATCCTTTGCCCCTGCTCTTGCTGGAGACTAGCATCACGATATATTTGTGCAACAACAGCGTAAACAGTATTTTCCAGAGAGCTTTACCACTTGAGCCAAAAATGTTTTGGAAACAGAAGTTGAAGCGTTCAGAAACATCCTCTTAATTTGGAACCTGCCATAAGTCACTTCATGTCAGTGCTATCTAAATATCCTGTGGACAAAATGCTCATAGACAGCTTGATGCATGTCCCAGCCTGCTCATGTAAGCTACGAAGTTGAGTGACCCAACCAAGCAGTTCCCCAAGGACTAAAGAGGCTTCATGCCTGCCTGAAAAATGAGGAGAAGGCAAAGGACCCTGTTCCTCAGTAAACACAATTTGAGCCAGTTCATAACTCGGAGCCTTTGCTTAGGAGTGCTTGTGGTCAGAGGTGCTGCCTACCCACGGGAACCCATCAGGAGACCACAAATCCATGGCCAGACCACCCTTTACGTAGCTCCTGGGAATTGGTAGGGGGCCTACACAAACCAGAGGCCCTGGGGCTCCTGCTTGGCCTACATGCAGTGGATGGTCTCTACCTGGAGCACCCCCTTGGTCTGTCAGTGACTGCTGTCTCTGGGCTAAGGAAGACAAAAGCACCAAGAGCCTTGTGGTGAGGTCTGGATGTCCCATTTCAGCAGGCTGCTGCTGGCAAGAGTGTGCTCAGCACTTCACTTCTGATGGGCAGTACGACTTCCACGAGTGCAAGGAGCATACCAGGCCTCAGCACTCCATCTGCTTTGAGAGGCAGTGCCACTGTGGGGACTGAGCCGGTGCAGCTCCTCTGCCTTCTGAAGGGAGGAAACTTGTTCTAACTCCAAATTAATTTTGAGCCAGCACTGTGCCCTTGAGCCAAGAAGGCCAACGCCATCCTGGGGTGTATCAGAAGGGGGGTGGTTGTAGGGCAGAGAGGTTCTCCTTCCCCTCTGCTCTGCCCTGGTGAGACCACATCTGGAATATTGCGTCCAGTTCTGGGCCCTCAGTTCAAGAAGGACAGGAACTGCTGGAGAGAGTCCAGCGTAGGGCTACAAAGATGATGGAGGGAGTGGAGCATCTCCCTTCTGAGGAGCGGCTGAGGGAGCTGGGGCTCTTTAGTTTGCAGAAGAGGAGACTGAGGGGTGCCCTCATTTATGTTTATAAATTTGTAAAGGGCAAGTGTCAGGAGGAAGGAGCCAGGCTCTGCTCTGTGATGTCCAATGCCAGGACAAGGGGCAATGGTCCCAAGCTGGAGCATAGGAGGTTTCATGTGAACATGAGGAAAAACGTTTTTACTCTGAGGGTGCCAGAGCATGGCCCAGGCTGCCCAGAGAGGTTGTGGAGTCTCCTTCTCTGCAGACATTCAAAACCCGCCTGGACCCGTTCCTGTGTGACCTGGTCTGGTGATCCTGCTCTGGCAGGGGTTGGACTGGATGAGCTTTCAAGGTCCCTTCCAACTCCTGAGATTCTGTGATTCTGTGATTAACCATCACCCTGGTGTTACCGTCCCATTCAAATGGGACAGCCAAGCCAACGTGTGACCAGTAGGTTTGCCTCACTCATTCCCTTTCTTTCACAGATTTTCATGTTTTAAAATTCTCCCAGTGTTGGCTTTGGAGGGTTTTTGTTCGGTTGTTTGGGTTTTTTACCTTCTGGAAATAGTACAGTTTGGGCATCCTTGAAGTACATCTGGTTTCCAGGCAGGCCAGTGCTTGCAAGAGGCAGATTCAGTTTTGCCTCAAACTAGTATGAAGACTAAAGTTGTAATTTAATAAGCAGCATTTTTATAGGTGCTGTGGTTCTTGAAGCAATTTTCTTGAATTTTCTTCTGTTGTGACTGAAATAACCCCACATAGCTGATAAGAAGCAGCAAGAAGGTCTTCCATATTTTAAGGTAACAGAAGAACTGGTTTAGGGTTTTAACAAGAAGCAGCAAAACAAATGACAAGCCTCATCACAGGAAGGACCTCTAATTGCTGAAATCTGGAATATTTTGAAAGTTGCTTATGAAGTGTAATAAAGAGCAGTTCTTGGAGCTGAAATGTAACTATACAAGGCAGCAGAGAGTGGAGTACTGTTGAATGAGAGGGAAACCTAATTGAGACAGACCCATGAAGTCCTGTAGATGGCAATGGAACAACCAGCCTAAAGGTGGAATTTTCTTCCCAAATCAAATTCTTCCAGGGTCTGAAGTACCCAAACTCATGGCTCTTTCTAACTTTTTCCAACATGTATTTCTTGTTTCTGAGTTATTAATCATATGTCTAACTTGTGGTTTTGGAGAAGAGGAAGATGATGTTGGTTTTGACTGCAGCTAAATGCTTGTGGTGTAAGTAAAGACTTTGCTCCTGCTTCGCCCATGGGTACAGGACATTTCCAGCTTTCTCTGTGCTGTTGTTTAGCCTGTGTAGTTCTGTCGTGTCCCCTGTGATTTGTCTTCACCTTCAACTGTGTGGGTCTTTTCTTCATGCCTTTGTGTGTAGGAATCTGTCTCACATTTTCATTGCCTATTTCCAGGGCTTCTCCAGGTTTGCCACAGAGCTGGAACATGATATTTTGGGCAGGATAAGCTATCGCTAAGAATTGAGACTTTATTATTTTGAACGAGGCTGCTGGGCAGCAAAGAACCAAGGAGAAAGAGATGCCAGCAGCTGTAGTAGTTCATACCAGCTCTAATTACTGCTACCAGCTTATATCCAGATGGATCTATTCTTTGCATAATCCAAATGAAGGCAACAAAGATGTGCCTTGGATGAATCTCGTGTCTTGATCCAGACTGCTCTGCAGTTGGCAGGATGTCTCTATTTGTCTTGCATGCTTGCCTTGTCTCTCTCAAACCGTGTTGCCGCATCCCACATGTTTTTCTAATGGAGGAGGGTGGAAAAGGCTTGTGTTACCATTGAGGGTGTATGATACGTACACCTGAGAATCCTGGAGACAAGATTTGGTGGAAAGGGAGTGATTGCTGTTGGGGGAACAATCATGCTGTTATTTCACATGGGGGAAGCGGGGTGGGTGCGCACCTGCTGGCTACTCGGGACAGGAAAGGAAGGAAGAAATATGCAATTATGTGATAGTTTGGGGCAGTTGAAGTGTATAATGAGGACTGCTGATGACAGCAATTGCATTTCCCTAGCAGATAAGTTGGTTCCAGATTGTTGGCTGAGTGTGTGAAAACAGTGCCTAGTCCGAGTTTCAATTCTCTGAATCTCTCTTGTTTCCTCTCCAACTTTTCTCCTGTCTGCCAAGTATGTATTTTGCAGGGGCATATGCAGTCCTGTCCAGAGGAAAAGTAGCTCTGCAACCCGTTGGATTCCTGCTGGAGAGCTGGTAGAGCTAGCAAGGAGACTTCTTTCTCATTGCTGACCTTACAACCCTTCCACAGGGGCTGGCCTTAAAAGCATTTGGCCTCCACATTCTCCTGCTAACAATGGCTGTGCTCTGTTAATTCTCTTTTGGGTGACAGCCGTTCCCTAAAGAGACCGTTTTTGTCATTAAGGCCAGCCTGATCTAGGCAAAGTTTGCTGCTTTAAAACACGCAGGATGGATCCCTCACATGGTCTAAATTGACACGGTGGTATCCAAGTCACACTGCGGATCTGGCCCATCTGTTTTAAGTGGGTGCCCCTTGGGTTTCTTTCCTTGATTTACAAGTGGTCTGTGGATTTTACTCTTGACTTTCAGAAGTTGGGGGGCTTTGATTTCACCATCATTCTACAATAGCAGCTGTTGGTTTTTTCCATGACTGGAAAAACTTGTTGTTCTCTGCCCCTATCAAGTTGACACCCTCCTAGGAACATCTAACAGCAACAGCTGTAAAAATCAGATTGGGGAAGGAGTTGGTCCCTCTGTCAAAACTCTGGATCACCTTTCCCACCCTTTCACTCTTGCTAGCTGCAGGGTTTTCCTTTATGTTCAGGATTTCATTTCTAGTTGGCCTTCGGTAATAGATATGGCCCAAAATAGTTGAAGATCTTTCATTCTTTCACAGGGCTTTGGGACAAGCCCTTGCTTGAGGACCAGATCCTGTTATCAGACACCAGACCAGGCTGTGGAAAGGAATGCTGGAGAATGGGGAGACACCAGGCTCCAGAGTAGTACCTGGCACCTCTGCTGGGAAAGGTTTTTGGGTACTGAAGTGCCTGCCTATGGGGAAAGGGGGAATGGTACCCGTGGTCTATAGGGCCTGCCCTCTCTTGCCCATCTGGGTGATGCAGAGTAAGCTGTTATTTTGGCTCTCTGAAGTATTTTTCTGTTTATATCCAACTTTTTGAGGGTGAGGGGCAGAGTTAATCACCAAATCTCCAACTCTGCTTCTAGTGATTTTTTGCTTTCACACACACACAGAATCACACACAGAATCTCAGGAGTTGGAAGGGACCTCAAAAGCTCATCCAGTCCAACCCCTGCCAGAGCAGGATCACCAGACCAGGTCACACAGGAACGTGGCCAGGCGGGTTTTGAATGTCTGCAGAGAAGGAGACTCCACAACCTCTCTGGGCAGCCTGGGCCATGCTCTGTCACCCTCACAGTAAAGTTTTTCCTCATGTTCACATGAACCTCCTATGCTCCAGCTTGGGACCATTGCCCCTTGTCCTGGCATTGGACATCACAGAGCAGAGACTGGCTCCCTCCTCCTGACACTGCCCTTTCCAAATGGATCCCCATGAATGAGGTCTCCCCTCAGTCTCCTCTGCTCCAAGCTCAAGAGCCCCAGCTCCCTCACCCGCTCCTCAGCAGGAGATGCTCCACTCCCTCCATTGTCTTTGTGGCTCTGCTGGACTCTTTCAAGCAGCTCCTGTCCTCCTTGAACTGAGGGGCCCAGAATTGAACAGAATATTCCAAATGCGGTCTCTTGCTTTTAAGGAAATGAAGTCATATTTATGTGCAGAGGTAATCCAGAAATGTGAGCTCCTGCCAAGACGTTTGTTTACCCAAAGCTTAAGGGAGTTGATGTTTGTGTGTGCCCAAAGCTTGAGCAATCACCTTACATTAGAAGGAAGGTGGCAAATGTTTCGGCCCCAATCCTATTGAGACAAAAGCTCACTGCCAGCAAAACCAGTATTCCCTACCAACCCAATGTGCCTGGGAGCACGCAGGGCAGTCCATGCTTACCCAGCCTTGTTGCTGCAAGGGATACAATGATTTTCTGTCGTGCTGCCCAGCTGAGATGGAAAAGTGATTTAAAAACCACCTTTTGAACTGTTTCCCTTCCATTCTGGCAAGTTTGTTCGGCAGGGCTATTTTTGTATAAAGAAAAAAAAAAGGAGATATCAAAACAAAGAGAAAGTACTATGTAGAGGTTGCACCGGAAACATGAACAGGGCTGTTGATGTTCTGGCTCAGTCCCGTGTTTTATAACCATGAGAGCATTGTTCCTTTTAACCACTGTGTCCCTTGATGTGCAGGAGCAATGAAATAGGAAATTTGTGCCTAAACAGCTATTGGCATCTTTCAGAGACTTTTGGGATCTTCTTTGTTAGAAATGTTTTCCTTTATTTGGGTTATATTCTTTTTTTTTTAATTGGGAAATAATGGGAGAGTGGGATTGATGCATGATTATGGTTGTTCTTATTGCTTTTTTAGCTTTTCATCATTGCTGTAATCAGGGCCCTGAAAATTAATGTGTTGTAGCAACATCCTTTGGGTGTCATTATCAGCCACACCACTGTTTTATTTGCTTGCTACTTCACAACTAAACCTAAGGAATGAGTGGTGCTCTCCGTGTGCTGCCATTGGAACCAGACAGTTATAACGTAGCATCAGAGGCCTAGGGGTTACTTTTTATGAGGTACCGCTGGCAAGTGAAAATGACTGATGAACACTCTTGTGTCACCAGGCCCATCAATCGGAGGAATCCAAGATACTCTTTAGTGAAAGTGCTCGAATCAAGGAAACCTTCAAAATGAGAAGAATTTTGTAGTGGGCCTTACCCGCTGCCTTTCTTCTTAGCCATCCCCCTGTGGGCCCAAGCAGTGAGGAATCATTTAAGACCTGAAAAAGCCAAGATTTAGTACTGAAATGAGAAGTACCATGACTGTGGATCGTTTCCTCTGAATGCCAGGATCTGGAAGACAAATAACACAGCGACTCTGAGGCCAAACCATAAAGTGTATTCCCTCGCTGACCTTAGCTTCTCAAAGGCAGCACTCAGCATAAACAACTTCAGGAAAAGCAACGGGAGTCTGCGCGTTTGCTAAATCAGCATCTGCCCTTGCACCCATTGCTTCCTTTTTGGTAAATTGAGCAACAAAGCCGCCTGAAAAAGACGCTTTGCTGGAAGCCGAGTTGCCTGGAAAAGGCAAAGGGAGTTCATTCTGGACACTTGTGATCTGTAAACTACTCTGTACTTCATAAAAGTGGCAAATTAATTTCCAGCTTTTCCTCCTGTCAGGCCGGTTTTCCTTGTTCATCTGCATGACCCCAGATCTGCAGATTCTCTAAAGGCAAAAACTATCATTTAGGAAGTGGGGTTTGCATCTATAGAGGAAGTAAGAGCTGATTTCATAACGTTGGTGTCACCCACTGTTTAGTTTGGTGAGTGCATGGAGGTAGCTGGGAAACACTGAGGCTGCCTTGCAAAACATGGCACGAGGATGCTATTGCCAAAATCTGGCATTGTGTCTGCACAGCCTTTTCCTTATTTCTCCCTCTACCCTCCCCCCAGCGGCTGAAAACAATAAGCATTTCCATCTTTTTAAAAAAGGAACATTCTTTAACTGACTATTATTCAGATTAAAAAATCTCAACTATGTACTTTAGAGCACTTCATGAGAAAAGAATGGCACCGAGGGCAGGGAATGCTCAGCAGAGAGACTTCAGTGCAGCAGAAAGCTTTACTAGTAGGAAAAAAATGGTTTCTAAGTGGAATCGGAAGCGAAAGTTGAAATTTTGAGCCATACAGTAGGAAAACATTCGGAACGGGTTTTCAAATAGAAAAATGTCAACAGAAAATGTCACCATTGCCCGGCAAAATAAAGGTGCCCAATATGTCAAAGTAACAGTTGCAATTTCGAATTGACATTTTGAAGTGGAATCTGCTTCCTATTGAGCTATTGGCTTTACTCCAAAGTGCTCTCAATTGGAAAATTTAATACAAATTGATATTTTTCTTTGGAAAAGTTTTAATTCAGCCTGACCTGTGCTTTCTGAGGGAACTTGTTTTACGCTGAGAACTTCAACTACTATTAGGTAGGATGCAGTGAACCACCTTTTCAGCTTGCTTTAGTATTTAAGTGTTCTTGTCTTCCTATAGCATTCTGATTTCCTTAGCATTTGGATATGATCAAAATCATCACAGCATGTTATGAAGGAGTTTAATTCAGGTGTCCTTGTGAAACTTTTGCTCTTTTTCTTTCATGCTTCATAAACTAAATCAAGCTTAATTTTAAGCTAAATGTCTGTGCTTTGCTGCTCTCAAAACAAGCTGTTATAAAGGCTTTAGAAAGGAAAAAGGGAACAGAATCTCCAGATGATAAATACAAGTAGTGCCTGGTGGAAAAAGTCAAGGAGGGGGGGAAGAGGAAATAGCTGTGAAAACACTTTTTGAACAAATAGCTGTGCTTTAACTTTGTATTGCGAGGTTGCCTGGAAACACTGGGAGAACTGGGATCCTTCTATATGTATTTGCTGGGTTGGTGTTTACTGCTGGAACTTGGAATGTAACTCCAGGCACTATTTACAAATGTTTGGGATGAAGTAGCTCCAGAAAACCAAACAAATCGAGGAGGGAGGGAAATCCTCCCCAAACTCATAATTTCTGTTTTCCTGATCGTGTTGCTATGTATCATCTAAAATAGTAAGTAGGTAGTGGTTCATGTAAGCTGAGTTGAGGAAAGGGGAAATTTATAGGGGCTATTGTGGAGCTAGAAATGGGCCCGTGGCAGAGGTGGATGAGGGCAGCAGCAGATGAAGTAGGGCAGGAAGGGAACCCGGCCTGTGTCTGTGGCGGTTCCTGGAAGCACATAGATGTACTCTTAGCTGGGCACACGTGGTGTGCGTTTCTATACGGTAATACATAATTTCTTCTCTGTGCTTGTGGCTGTGGAAGCTGCTGGAGGAGTCGTGTTTGGGATCAGCAAGTGGGAGGTTTATCTTGGTTTCTGGTTCCAGGGAGTGTGAGAGTGCTCTGCGGTGCTGCAAAAGGATATCCCAATCAATCGGGAATGCAGATTACGAAATGTTTTGAAGGCAGGAGGGAACAGTCCTTCTGCAATTTAGATCTATGGCACGGTTCTCTCTCCTTTTTTAATGCTTTGAATCTTTATAGTTACGTTCTGCTCTGTGAGTGTGTCTAGCTGTGGAGGGGTAGGGAGGTATTTCTAAGATAAGATTATATTTCCTGATCTTGACATCACTTTTCTTGGACTTGGAACTACCTCACTTAATGTTTCATTTAATCTGATTTTGTTCACTGATCTTCCTTGGTCTGTAAAGGAACATGTTCTTCCATCTAGCTCCTAAATTCACACTTGAATTAAGACTTTCTCAGTGTTGAGACACTTCAAAAATAGTTAGGGTCGTGTGGGAGCATCCCAGTTGATCTGTGTGTGTGTTTTCATGGTGGACAGAACTGTGCAGCAGATTAATCCCTCGTGCTCTGAAGCCACAGATCCCAACCGCCTCAGCCAGGAGGAGACACCAGGAGCTGTTTTCCTGCAGCGGTTGGTGACATGCAGTAAAAGTCTAATTCTACCCAGTATGGGGCAACTTCACTGCCTCTTCACTGACTACTTTATTGCGGTTTTTTTGTAAACCTCTGGGAAATGCTATTTCAGGAACCCCCAGACAGCCAGAATTTAAAGTTCCTTTGCAAGACAAACTCAGTCAACGCATTTGATGATTGTATTTTAATTTTGACACTTCTACTATGCCGAGGCATATCTCAACTTTCTGCCTTGAAGAGTTAGCAAATGGTGTCAAATGCATTCAGTGCAGAGAACCCGTTTTACCTATCCCCAATTGGCTGTGTTATACATTTAGGTCTGAACATTATCCTTGTCATGAGGCCTGCTTGATACCAGCAGAAATTCAGAGTGAATCTGTGCACGGGCCACAAGTTTTAGTTGGATTTTGGTCCCCTTGCACTCACTGGAGAGGAGTTTGCTGTTTGTGTGGCTGTAAGGACGGCTTAAGGGGTTTCTCACTGCCAGGCTGTTGGAATTAAACCCTTTAAAGGGCTGTCATGAGCTCTCAGACTGGTCCCTAGATTGTGCTGCCTCTACCTTTCTGCCTGTTTCATGTGTAAAGCAAAAGACTTCATTTTTCAGTCTGTCAAAAATGTTTTTCATCAATCCTTAGTCCAGAGAAATTGGTAGTGAAAGCCAAATATTTGACATCATAGAATGGTTTGGGATGAAAGGGATCTTAAAGACCATCCAGTCCAACTCCCCATGTCAGGGACACCTCCACCAGCCCAGGCTGCTCAAGGCCTCATCCAACCTGGCCTTGAACACTGCCAGGGAGGGGGCACCCACAGCTTCTCTGGGCAACCTGGGCCAGGGCCTCACCACCCTCACAGTAAAGAATTTCTTCCTAATACCCAGTCTAAATCTCCCCTCTTCCAGTTTAAAACCATTCCCCCTCGTTCTAGCACCACTTGCCATTGTAAAAAGTCCCTCCCCAGCTTTCCTCTAGGACCCCTTCAGGTACTGGAAGGCTACAGTAAGGTCCCTCTGGTGCCTTTTTTCCTCCGGGCTGAACAGCCCCAACTCTCTCAGCTGGTCCAGGCAAGGATCATGGAGGGCTGTCCTGGCTTACAAACCTGTTGACTCTCTGGATTTCGGCTGTTGTGCACTACATGAATCAGAGCCGTGAAGTGGTGACCTCTCAGGTGAGAGATGAGAGATGTTGACAGATGCCCATAGGGCAGGTGCAATTATCCTGACAGAAGTGTAGTTTCAGTGGTAGGCCTTGTAATGCTGCAGGGCACGGAAACATGAGCAGAGGATGGGATGGTTTTAGCGGATCGATATGAAGTGCAGCTCTGGTATCACCAGGTGGACATTAGCAGTGCTCTGCTGCTGTGGGGTGACAATATCCTCCTGCCAGGGACATGTTTTACATCAGGCATCTTGACTGATGTTGCTCTGGTAATAAAGTGTTTCTTTTTATTTTCATTTCTATGGGGATAGTTACATCGTGTACACGCTGTTCCAGCAATAGAAAAGGTGATCAAATGAAAGAATACATCACGGACAGCATTGCAAGGGGCCATTGGGATGCTATGGTTGGTTTTATTCCACAGTAACTCACTGCTTGGATGGAGGAATCTCGGGCACTGGCAGTGGAGGTTTAAAAGGCTACAAGCAGGTAAAGGAAATAACAAAGGAAAAGGTGAGTTGGTAGGAGATAAAACAAATAGGCTCCTTTTTAATGCTTGGGGAGTTCCTTTAGTTATGTTCTGCTCATAAAATTAATTGCTTGCTCTGATCTGAACAGCTATTTACCCTTCACTCTATCCACTGAAATGTTTACCTCCCTAAAATTCATATTGTCTTGCAAGCAAG
>NW_010174443.1:0-584 GCF_000695765.1 Mesitornis unicolor | reverse complement strand
TGTAAGACACTGCCCTTTTTATTTCCATGCTTTTATTGAGAATGACCACCCCCTTCCAAAAGCAGTGAGTAGCAGGTGTAGAAGAGGAAGTGCCTGCAAAATTGCCTCAAGTAGTAAAAAAGGCCGGTAGGTTGTTTGGGGTTTTTTTTCCATTTTTTTGCACAGAGGGTTGTTCATGTAAATAATGCAATGCATTACTGCCTTACATATCGTGTATATTTTAAGCAGTGCCACACGTGGTACGGGTCCATTCGTGCGCGGTGCATGCCTACGTGGATACGCTGCTTTGCGCGCTTAAAGATACACGGCAAGCGCAAGATGCCCCGGCCCAGCGGCGGTATTTCACCCCCTACAAAAGGGACCAAGCTGTGGCCGTGTCAGGAAACGCCCAGAAGACAAACAGTCACGTTTCTGTGCTGCTTGTAGACCGTGCCCCCCTCCCCGAATTAATTAAAGCTTTTTATTTCTTGTTTTCCTTCCGCACAGGCGGGAAGACTGCAAACGCCGCAGCCGCCCGAGGCGCGGAAAGCACCGGGGCGCGCTGTCAGCGGCCTGTGTGCCCCTCACCCGCCCCACATCCCCCC